>NC_057715.1:95230142-95238116 GCF_004010195.1 Chiloscyllium plagiosum
AGTCCAGAACTAGAGGGCATATGTTTAGGGTGAGACGGGAAAGATATATAAGACACCTAAGAGGCAACCTTTTTCACGCAGAGGATGGTACGTGTATGGAATGAGCTGCTAGAGGAAGTGGTGGAGGCTGGTACAATTGCAACATTTAAGAGGCATTTGGATGGGTATATGAATAGGAAGGGTTTGGAGGGATATGGACTGGGTGCTGGCAGGTGGGACTGGATTGGGTTGGGATATCTGGTCGGTATGGACGGATTGGACCAAAGTGTCTGTTTCCATGCTGTACATCTCTGTGACTCCATGACTCTATAATAATGTTAAACCTATTTTATTATGGTCACTGTCTCCAAAATGGGCACCCACTAATACTTCATCATGAAGCTCATCTTTATTTCCTAAGACTATATCGACTTGAACCTCCTAAGTGCAGATGATTTGGATGGAGCCATTTTTTTCAGGTGTGTTCAGGAGGGTTTCCTTACGCAGTATGTAGACAGACCGACGAGGGGAGAGGCCATTTTGGATTTGGTGCTCAGCAATGAGCCACGACAGCTGTCAGATCTCGTAGTGGGAGAACACTTTGGTGATAGTGATCACAACTGCCTCACATTTACCACAGCCTTGGAGAGGGAAAGGAGCAGTTACCGAGGGAAGATATTTAATTGGGGAAAAGGAAATTATGATGCTATTAGACAGGAGCTGGGAAGTGCAGACTGGAAGCAATTGTTCCACAGAAAGGGCACAGCAGTGGAGACTATTTAAGGAGCAGTTGTTGCGAGTGATGCACAAATTTGTTCCTCTGAGACAGGTAAGAAGGGGTAAGATTAAGGAACCTTGGATGATGAGAACGGAGGAAATCCTCGTCAAAAGGAAGAAGGCAGCTTACGTAAGGTGGAGGAAGCAAGGATCTAGCACAGCTTGCCAGGATTACAGGCTTGCTAGAAAGGAGCTCAGAAATGGACTGAGGAGAGCTAGGAGGGGGCACGAGTAAGGCTTGGCATGAAGGAATTGGGGAGAACCCAAAGGCATTTTACTCATACGTGAGGAATAAGTGAATGATCAGGGAGAAGGTAAGGCCGGTCAGGGATAGCGGAGTAAACTTGTGCATGGAGCCTGAGCAGATATGGGAAGCCCTAAATGAAATTTTGCTTCAGTTTTCACCAAGGAAAGGGAACTTCTTGTAAATGAAAACTTAGAGAAGCTGGGATACAGTCTTGACCAGATCAAGATTGATGAAGTTGATGTGCTAGAAATTTTGGAAAACATTAAGATTGATAAGTCCCCAGGGCCAGACCAGATTTATCCTAGGCTGCTCCGGGAAGCTGGTGAGGATATTTGTGTCCTCACTCTCCACAGGAGTTGTACTGGAGGATTGGAAGGAGGCAAATGTTGTTCCTCTTTTAAAGAAGAGTATTAGGGAAATCCCTGGCAATTACACACCAGTCAGTGTTATGTCTGTTGTCAGCAAAGTTTTGGAAAGAATTCTGAGGGATAGGATTTATGACTATTTGACAAAGCATAACATGATTAAAGGCAATCAGCATGGCTTTGTGAGGGGCAGGTCATACCTCGCCAATCTTATTGAGTTCTTTGAGGAGATGTCAAGACAGGCCGACGACGGTCGAGCAGAGGATGTGGTGTATATGGACTTCAGCAAAGCATTTGATAGGGTTCCCCATGGTAGGCTCATTCATAAAGTCAGGAAGTATGAGATACAGGGAGATTTGGCTATCTGGATTCAGAATTGGCTGGCTGACAGAAGGCAGAGAGTGGTTGTAGATGTAAAGTATTCTGCCTGGAGGTTAGGGTTGAGTGGGGTCCTGCAGGGCTCTGTTCTTGGGCCTCTGCTGTTTGTAGTTTTTATAAATGATTTGGATGAGGAGGTTGAGTGGTGGGTTAGTATATTTACAGATGACACAAAGGTTGGAGGTATCGCCGATAGTATAGAGGGCTACTGCAGGCTACAGTGCATCATAGACAGGATGCAGAGTTGGGCTGAGAAATGGCAGATGGAGTTCAACCTGGATAGATGTGAAGTGATGCATTTTGGAATGTCGAACTCGAATGCTGAATATAGGATTAAAGACAGGATTCTTGGCAGTGTGGAGGAACAGAGGGATCTGGGTGTGCAAGTACATAGATTCCCTCAAAGTTGCCACCCAAGTGGATAGGGTTGTTAAGAAAGCATATGGTGTTTTGGCTTTCATTAACAAGGGGATTGAGTTTAAGAGCCATGAGGTTTTGCTACAGCTCTACAAGTCCCTGGTGAGACCACAATTGGAATATTGTGTCCAGTTCTAGTCGCCCTATTATAGGAAAGATACAGAGGCTTTGGAGAGGGTGCTGCCTGGACTGGAGGGCTTGCCTTACTAAGAAAGGTTGAATATGCTTGGACTTTTCTCTCTGGAGAGAAGGAGGAAGAGAGGAGACCTTTTTTTAGATTAGACCTGATCGAGGTATACAAAATAATGAGAGGAATAGATAGAGTCAATCGCCAGAGACATTTCCCCAGGGCAGGATTGACTGGTAGGAGAAGTCATAGTTTGAAGATATTAGGAGGAAGATATAAAGGAGACGTAAGAGGTAGGTTCTTTATGTAGAGAGTTGTGAATGCATGGAATGCGATGCCAGCGGTGGTGGTGGAAGCAGAGTCGTTGGGGACATTTAAGCTACTGCTGGACATGGACATGGATAGCAGTGAGTTGAGGGGTGCATAGGTTAAGTTACTACATTTTACATTTGGATTAAATCTTGGCACAATATCGTGGGCCAAAGAACCTGTTCTGTGCTGTACTTTTCTGTGTTCTATGTTCTAAACAGCAATATATTTTCCAGTCAGGATGGTGTGGAACTTGGTAAGGACCTTTAAGATATCGGTCCTTCTAGACAGTACTGGTCATGGCTTTGGAATGTCTAAGGAGCCTTGGACAATTTCTGCAATGCATCTTGTTGATGGTACCACCATTCCACAGAGCATTGGTGATGGAAGGAGTGAATGGTTATGGATGTGGTGCCAATCAAGTGGACTGCATTATCCTGGATGATGTCAAGCTTCTTGAATGTTGTTGGAACCACACTTATCCTGGCAAGTAAGGATTGTTCCATCATAGTCCTGCCTTGTGCTTTGTTGATGATGACAGGAGATATGTTATTCACGATAACATTTCAAGCCTGACATGCAGTATTATTGTGGCCATTGTGAGCATATATGGCTCATCCATTTCCACTTCTGGTCAATGTTAACTCCCAGGATGTTGATAGAGGGGTATTCAGCGATGATTATGCAATTGAACATCAAGGAATGATGATTAGATTCCAACTTATTGGAGATGGCCATTGCTTGGCACTTTTCTGGCATGAATGTACTTGCCTCTCGTCAGCACAAACTTGGATATTATTCAGGTCTTGCTACGTTTGGAAATGGACTCCTGAGACTTCCTCAGCTTGAGATGACTGATTTCCAACAATCTCAACCATCTTCCTTTGTCCTGTTTCCAGTTTTGCTAGTGCTTTTTGACGCCAAACTTGGTCAAATGTGGCCTTGATACCAACGGCAGTCAATCTTACTCAACGTCTTGAATTCAATCTTTTGTCCATGTTTGACCCAAGGCTGTAATGAGGTCAGGGCTGTGTGGCTCTAGCAGAACACAAATTGGGCTTCACTGAGCAGGTTATTGCTGAGCAAGTGCTGATCAATTGATGCCTTCTATCACTTTACTGATGATCAGCTGTAGACTGACAGTGTGATAATTGACTGAATTGGATTTGTCCTGCGATTTTGCGTACAGGACATACCCAGGTGATTTTCCACATGGTCGAGTAGATTCCAGTTTTGTAACTGTACTGGAACAGTTTGACTAGAGGAGCGGCAAGGTCTTCAATACTATTGCTGAAATATTGTGAAGGCCTATAGCTTTTCCAGTAACCAGTGCCTCCAGCTGTTTCTTGATATCACAAGGCATGAATCAAAATAGCTAATGACTGGCAGCCGTGATGTTGTAGACCTCTGGAGGAGATTGAAATGAATCATTCACTTGGCACTGGTGACTAAAGATTGATGTGATTGCTTCAGTCTTATCTTGTATACCGATGTCTACCTTCTAATGCTGTCAAATTCCTTTTGCACCTTTTAATGCCTAATATTTTCTTTCAGAGTCACTCACTAAGTTTCTACCTCCTGCTCCATGCTCTGAAATTGCCTCCAGGTTTCCATTCTGATGCAAATCTGTTCAAAAGCAACCCCCCACAAACACACACACACAAACAAAACTGGCAAATCTAGCTGCAAGGATATTTATCCCAGTCTGATTCCACACATAAACAATTGTGAAAATTTGGAATACCAGAAGGCCACAGATGCAGAATCATGAGAAGCATTTTAAATGATTTACAAGTGTTAAGATTACCGGAAAGGAAGGGGAATTAAGATAAGAAGAGAAAGTAACTACCTTGATGAATCAAATGGTGGATCAGGCTCAGTGCCAAATGGCACTAACAAGTTGAAACATTTATTGCCATTCTTTCCATCCATTAACTTTCTTATAGCTATCATTTCTTTCTAAATCTGTCTGACAAGCACAAAAGCTCACTGTGGCATTTGTCATGAATATGGTTGACCAGGCTGGAGCGTTAAGTCATGTTTATTAGTCTGGTCTTGACAACATAAGAAATAAAATGTGTGAAAAGATCGTTCAGCCAGTTATCCACAAAATGCTTGCTGTCTAATGGGCTCTGCTACATCTGTTCAAGCTCCTATAGCGTAAATATTGAAGAGGTTCTGTCAAGTTCCTCCCTGAAATACCAAGGGTAAGTAAGGAAAGTTCCAAAGAACAGAAAAGCAGATAACTTTTGAAAGTCAAAGGAATTGCACAAGTCTTTTTAAAAAAAACTTTCTAGATCCAGCTTTCTACTAACCTTTCTCTGGGAGCCTCAGGGGAGTGTTGCTTTTTGAGATTAACTTCCATTTTTAAGCATCAGCACTGTTCTGTCATGGTACATATCAACGATGACATTACAAAGATGAATTTAAGTCACAAAACTCCTCAGCTGTGCAAAGTGCATCAGCTAATGTAGCCGCTAAGTCTGTTTATTTAACAATCTCTTATTATTTGGAGCCAGCAATTTTTTCCATCATATTATTTTGTTAAAAAATATAGTAATAAATTGTGATGGAGGTGTACCAATGCCAAGTGGGAGTGGGATGCATGAATGAATGAAAATTTAATCAGATCATCATTCAACATAAGATCACTCCTGAAAAACTCAAAGACTATATTTGCACAAACCTATGAAAATGGTGGCTAGGAGAAAACCAACCAGTCTTTGAGCCTGACTCATATCTTCATGTAGCAGTTAAGCACCATTAACCCCAATGCTATCAGTCAACCAGCAGCCATGTAATCTTTTGGGTGAGGCTAAAGAAAGGATAGCAAAAACCAATTCAGTGAAAAGCAGTTCTAGAGGTTGTTATCTAACCTGCAAAAGATGTTTACAGCCAAGTTCCAAGAGACCACATGAAAGCATTCACCCACTTGATTCTTACTGATAAATATATTGATGCTGAGTCCATTTGCATTGCAAAGCTGGTACGAATTGTTGTGTAAATTGACCATAACTCCAATGAAATCCAATGGTCCAAGAGCATGTTTTAGTTTGGAGATGAAAATCAGAACACCTCACCTGATCTTAAGCAGCCTTTGATTTGTAGCTGTGTTAAAACTTACAATGCTGACAACATTCAAAAACATAGAAGAGGAAGTGACGAAAGATTGTGAGTAACAGTTTGAAATTTTAAGTGCTAGAGAATGGGAACCAAAGCAAATCAAACAGGTGAAGGATTTGGTTTAGAATAGGAGATGTGCTTCAATTTGTGGGTGAGGTTAGGTTTGCATAGGCTGGAGCAGGAAATTGGACAAGGGAGCGCTGGATATATAGATGTTGTTAAGGCATCGTTGACACTTTTGGTATTATTGACATAAGACAGCAACACATGAGAACAACGTTACAGGAGGTGAAAGTAGGTTACATTTGGAACGGTTATGGAAAGAACTCACAACTGTCCTTTTCTCCAGGATAAAATTGCTAACCAACTTTTGAATTTTGTCTCATGAATTGTTGTACCACTACTCTGCCAGGCTCCACAGAATGAGTGATAGGCATTATATTTTACTTTTCATTCATTCTTGAAAGGTGGACATCACTGACTAGGTCAGCATTTTATTGCCCATTGCTTACAGGTCTGTAGGAGGTTATGGTGAGCAGTCTTCTTGAACTGCCACAGTCCTTGGGCGATTCATAGTAATTATAGGAGGCAATTCTAGGATTTTAGCTTCACAACAGTGAAGGCAAGGTGATATAAATCGAACACAGGATGGTCTGTGGTTTGGAGGGGAAATTGCAGGCGTGATATTGCTGTGCATCTACTGCTCTTGTTCTTCTAGATGGGAAAGGTCATGCGGTTTGGAATGTTTAGTCAGGGGAGCCTGGGTGGGTTGCTGCAGTGCACCCTGTGGATACTATATAATTATGCAAATTGGTGCCTGTCCCAGGCTGTAGGATTCTGATTGTGAAATTCATGTTCAACTGGACAGAGCTTATGCCACTAACTCTCTGCCACATGCACCAGATACTGAGTGGCCTAACCAGTGATTCTTAAAGGAAAGCTGCTTACAAAATTAGAAACATTATGAATTGTGACTAATAAGACTGAAAGTCCAGGGTTCACGATAAAAGTCTAGCTGACAGTCGGGTGAGTTTTAGACTCCTCCTCCTTCACCTGACTAGGTTAAACTATAGGATTGGTTCACACCCTTCCTTACTAGAAAACCATAATGGGATGCCCATTACATAGAAAGATAGAAAATAGGTGCAGGAGTCGGCCATTTGGCCTTCAAACTTACCTCATTGTTCATTGTGGTTGTCCAACTCTGTACTCTGTTTCTACTTCCTCCCCATTCCCTTTGATCCCTCTAGCCCTCAGAACTATATCTAACTCCTTACTGAAACATTTAATGTTTTGGCCTCAACTGCTTTTTGTGGCAGAGAATTCCACAGGCTCACCACTTGCTGGGTGAAAACCTTTCTCCCATCTCAGTCCTAATTGGCCCACCCCTGATCTTTAGACCATGACTCTGGACTCTCCAGTTATTTGCTACTTCCAGTCCACCAGATCAGCAGAGGTATGACATCAATGTTAGCCCTGGCCTCAGGTGCAGTGGCCAGAACCACCGACTTTATACCTATTTTGACTCTAAGATGAATTTCTTGGTACTGGAGTCAGAAACACAGGTAGGTTTGATGACAATATTAACTCCGGGGATGGTTTAATTCACACTAAGACAGCAATGAGAAGGAGGATGGGCACAGTGTCAAGGGCACAGAGTCTGTGGTTTGCTTTGGTCTTCTCAAAATTCTCGCTGTCTCTTCACGGAAGGTTCTTATTTACTAATGGATGCTGATGGTTCAGGTGGAGATAACACTATGGGGCAAGGTGAGGAACCAGCCCCAAGAACTACCTCAGTCAGTTCGACGCTTTTAGTTTTATTCTGCATCAGCTTCTAGCAATCCCAATATTTAGTTGATGGACGTAATGATTTATCCAAAACTGAAAGTAGACAGTGTCAGACAACATAGGATGGGTTGAGAGAACTAGTGTTTAGGTCCATCGAGTGGCATCAAAGTATGAATGGACACTGACCATGTGTGTGAATGATGACAGGAAGGGGCAGTGTGCAGATGAGGAACACTTGGCCAATGATAGACCCTGGGGAAATCGGTGGTACTACTCCATTGCGTCATAGAGTCATAGAGATGTACAGCATGGAAACAGACCCTTTGGTCCAACCCGTCCATGCTGACCAGATATCCCAACCCAATCTAGTCCCACCTGCCAGCACCCGGCCCATATCCCTCCAAACCCTTCCTATTCATATACCCATCCAAATGCTTCTTAAATGTTGCAATTGTACCAGCCTC
>NC_057715.1:95238158-95253592 GCF_004010195.1 Chiloscyllium plagiosum
CTCCCTGTAGCTCAGATCCTCCAACCCTGGCAACATCCTTGTAAATCTTTTCTGAACCCTTTCAAGTTTCACAACTTCTTTCCGATAGGAAGGAGACCAGAATTGCACGCAATATTCCAACAGTGGCCTAACCAATGTCCTGTACACCGCAACATGATCTCCCATGTGCTTCAATAACATGGACAATAACAGCTTGACTTTGATAATCGTTGCTTTAGTGCTGTGTTAAGGACAGAAACCTGACTCAAACCTGATGGAAACAATTAAATGGACAATTAGCAATGTTCGATTTGTCAACAATAACTTAAACTGAACCCAGCTGTCTTAGTCACCTATTGTTTGACCTAATTGCATTCAAAGAAACAGATGTAATATGTTCCATTGTGTTACAAGAGATACATTTACAACATGCAGCCTTTGAATAACCATTTATGAAATCATACATTTCAAAGGGGCACTTCAAAGCTGCTGATATTAGTCATAATAGCTTAGGGGCTGATTCAATCTTCGAAAGAAACCCTGATAAACTTTGACTGATCCACTATGAATCCATTTTGCTAAAAAAATGTCTAGACATATGAGCCTTGACATGCAAACAGTACCATTTTTAAGGTTTATTAATTGAGATGTAAGATACAGAAATCAAAGCACTTTCAAAGTTTTTTATTTTATTTGAATAATTACTCAAAGTTATTGGAAGAATGAACACTTGGGAGTGTGCTGCAAGGCTAGAATTAACTTGGTTGCACACAGTAATGTCATATCCATGAAAATGAAGCTCAGACAAATTGACAAGATATCAGCTTAATTCCAGAGAAATACAATGATTAAATCTCAAGGTTTTATTTCAATCTGCTTTGTAAAAATTCAGAATTTCTTAAAATTCATTCAAAGGACAAAATTTAATGCTTTCCCTCAAAGTGAATTTTATGGACGAGATGGTAGTGGAAAACTGGCACATGGGACCCCTTCTCCCCTCTTCACACTGATTAAGTTCATGGAATGGCCTAAGAATGGATTTCCCACCTCACAGCCAATTAATGCCAATTTAAGAGTGCCATCTAGTCACTGCTGGTGTCGAACCCAATGGCAGGCAGGGCTGCTCACTGTACACAGAGCACAACAATCAAACCAGGGTGGAGTTATTTCCAGGCTTTGCTGGGGGAGAGCAGTGGGGAAGACCCTCATTAGTAAGTGGGGGAAAGTGATGACTGCTGATGCTGGAGAGTAGAGTTGAGAGTGTGGTGCTGGAAATGCACAGCAGGTCAGACAGCATCCAAGGAGCAGGAGAATCAATGTTTTGGGCAAACGTTTGGTGCAGGTGTCCCAGAGAGGTTCTCTGACGCGTTCTGCAAGTAGGTGTCCTGTATCCCCAATGTAGAGGAGACCATATCGGGAGTAATGGATACAGTAAATGACATGTGTGGAAGTGCAGGTGAAACCTTGATGGATGTGGAAGGTTCCTTTGGGGCCTTAGAAGGAGATGAGGGGGGAGGTGTGGGCACAGGTTTTGCAATTCCTGTCATGGCAGGGGATGGTGCCGGGAGAAGGGGAGATGATGGTGTTGGTGGAGGGCGTGGACCTGACAGGAGAGATGTGGAGGGAATGGTCTTTACAGAACTAAGTGCCTAATCGAGTCACACATCAGGGATTGGACAGTTGCTGAGGTTACCCTTGCTGCCAATCCTCCTCCCCCATGTGTTGCTGGATGCTGAGTGGATTGTACCGGCAGCAGCTACCACCTCCTCAGTGACGTTGTTGTTCAATAAAGCTGTCAGACCATAATTGGTGATGAAACCTCCAGCCCAAGAGTCCTTAAACCCAGGGAAGTTACTTCACGGGCACTTAACATGTTGGGCCTTCCCTGAAAGAGGTGGCACAAAGCTTTTGATGGGGATTTCCACAATCTATAGAAAAGCATTTAGTAAAAAAAAATCAAAAGAGCATTATTACAGAAAGTTTATTCAGAACAATACAATATGAAACATGTTTTAACTGGCTGGAGGAGTGAAAATTGAGGATGATATAATGGTTTAATCACAATAATCTCACTATAGGGATATCATAAGCAGCATTACCAAGATTTTGAAACACCTTCAATCAAAATACATGTATTTGACTCAGATATCCAAATCCAGCAAGAAATACACAACTGTACTTGATGGGATAACTTTATTACTGTAATGGTAGCAGGACATCCAAATATTTTACACTGCCTCCTTTCAAGAGCAAAATAACACTGCTCCTTTTAAGTTAAAAACAAATCGGTGTTGATTTCTAAGGTAGTTCATTAAAATGGCAATGTATTCTGTCATTCAGTATAGCAACCTCCACCCTAGCACCACAGAGCCCCAAAAGCACAGCCAGTGAATGGAAAAAATAAATGTTGTACCTGATATTTACAGGAAAGGAAGATTGGTGGGAGGAGGGCAAAAATCAGCTAGGGAAAGCAACCAGGCTGGAACTGACTGCATTTAACAACAAGAAGCTTGATTCAGCCAATTAATTATGTACTGCTCATGCCTGCTGATTTTGTGCAGGAGAACACGTAACATTCATGCTGAAGTGATCTAATGGTGTAAGCAAATGATGATGCTATGACTCTGACATCAGCAGAGTAATTATAAAGAAGCAGGTCTTCTATAAAGTGAGGACTGCAGATGCCGGAGATTAGAGTTGAGATTGTGGTGCTGAAAAGCACAGCAGGTCAGGCAGCATCCGAGGAGCAGGAAAATCAATATTTCGGGCAAAAGGGCAAAGCATCAATTTTCCTGCTCCTCAGATGCTGCCTGACCTGCTGTGCTTTTCCAGCACCACACTATCGATTTCACCCAGAACTACAGGACAATGTTCAAGACTTGAATAAAGAGTAACGCACTGCTACTTATTGATTTCTTATGTTCTTGTTGACTGCACTCTCAAAGCACATTGTGCACGTTGCTGCTTGTCAATAGTTTTGTCCTTGCCTCACTTTGGAGTGACAATGGGTTTGAGGAAGACAAATGAGACTTGGGACAACATCCCAGCATCACAAAAAGCAACTAGATGCATGCGATTCACCTACAATATCAGGTTGCAAGACAATATTTCCAATACCAAGGTTCATGCAAATTATGCTACATACCTGACATTGAAAGCTTGTACATCAGAACTTAGCTTCACTGAATCAGTTTATAGACCACATGGAGAATTTGTAGAAATCAAAGCCAGAATTCAATTAGCCAACTAATCATGGTAGGCTCTACGATTAAACATCCCAAACTTAAATATGAAGACAATCTGTAAATCAACCTCTAAGTTTACAAGCTGACCCCAACACATGGGAAATAAATATTGGACAGACCAAAATGGAGGAGTCTCTGTATCTGCCATTAAGCAATTTTGATATTTGAGGAGAACAGGATCATCTACCTTTGTGCCAAGTGAGTACAGCAAAGAGCCAGTGTCTCCACCCATTCCTCTAACTCTGACTAACCCAATAGTTGCAATCAATTTTGCAAATTGAAAAAGGCAGTAAAAGCAGAGTCTTTGAATATTTTTAAAGTAGAGGTTGATTCTTGATAATCATGGAGATAAAATGTTACTGAGCAGAGACAGGAATGAGGAGTCACCAGACCAGCCATGATTGTATTGAATGCCCAAACAGACTCAAAGGGCCTGCTCCTATTTTTCATGTTGTTTGTTAATCTAACATCACAATGAGACAGCATCAAACATGTCTCTCCCTTTTTTTTGCTAAATGCAAAACTGTTGCAGTAATCACAGTATCCATCACCCATCAGTGACTGCAAGAACCATTGACTAATCTTCGACAGGATTCTTTAAAAAGAGATAAGAGCTCAAACATACATACAGAGCTTGCTAATGTCTACTTTCAGAGTCATAGAGATGTACAACATGAAACAAATTCCCCAGTCCAACTCATCCATGTCAACCAGATATCTGGAATTAATCTAGTCCCATTTCCAAGCATTTGACCCTTTTAAACCCTTCTTACTCATACACCCATCCAGGTGCCTTTTAAATGTTGTAAATGTATCAGCCTCCACCACTTTCTCTGGCAGTTCATTCCATACACTGACCACCCTGTGTGTGAAAAAGTTGCCCCTTTAAGAATTTCCCCTCTCACCTTTTCGATCAACCCAGGATAACAAATATAGGCCACAAAATTTCAGAAGTGGAATCAAAGCCTTCATAAGCATTCCACTGGGAAATGAGTTTTCGTTATATCCATTTTACACCTGAGGAAGCATTACTATTTAAAATGGTCCTCCTGATAGGCAGTGAGGAGCAATGACAGTGGTCATTATACAACAGCAGATCACTGCAAAGAAGCTTACATTAAAAAAACACAAGGCAATCATCTTTAAAGCCAATTGGACACAAGAAATTAATTATCCTGGGGAAACTGCAAACAGTCATTGTCAATATTGGAATGATAACCATGAAGTTATCAATGGACTTCACCAACACTTTAAATTGGACACAGGAGCTGGATTCAGTTTTCTGTCAGACGTCACAAGGAAAATATGCAAATGCCACACACTTGTGGGTCGAATCAAACCTGGGTTGCTGGCATGGTGAGGCAGCAGTGCTAACCACTGAGCTACCATGATGACAAAAAGGTCTGGTGAGTTTGGTAAGATGGGAGGCTGGATGTTAACGAGGTGAGACAGTTAACAAGGCATTTAACAAGTAATTATGACAGTCAAGTCTTACTGTGCTGCTGCCTCATGACAATCTTACCATGCCACTTGTGAAAAGCATAAAAGTTGGTGTGAGAATGAGCATTGCTGGGACTTCTGTCTCTATTCTCCCACACACCTTCCAATAGCCCATCTCATTCTGATCAATAAGGTTCCACCCACCCTTCAGAAATGATATGAAGCTATGTGTTTAAAATCAGATTAAGGAATGGATTTGAACAGTTTATTGTTCTACTATCAATTTCACACAATTGTTAAGACCAACTAAGCTAAATTAAAGAATATGCCAGCCAATCAAAAGGATGTTGAGGCCCTAATAACATGTGGAGAGGGAAGGTCTGAACTTTTGTTCAATGAATAAAAGACAATCAACAGAGAATCTACAGACAGCAAGCTTCAGAAGGGGATACATCTTTCATGGAACTGACATCAATTGGATTTGATAAATGCATTTGTCTTCTTTAGAGTTCTGTTAAAATTAGTAAGAAAAAGTCAGTGAATTACAAATACATGCTCTGTTCATTAAATCTAAGAAAATGTAACTGTATGAAATGATGATTCTTATATATTTGGACTTGAATAACTCTGCATTATAGAATAAATATTCTACATTTAAACTTTGCACTACCTTAAATCTCTCTCAAAATAAAGTTACTATCTGAACATCCTTGTGTACCTTTTGGTTTAAATGCCTCTCTTCAAATTTGATAATTAAAAGTATATCCTGGTCAAATGTACTAATTCGTATTGAGCATTCAAATGTATTCCCTTCAGCTGCTGTCTTGGCTGTAAAAAATTGACAGTTGATTTAATTAAGCTTAATTAAATTGATTAGAAGAGCTGATGGTGTTTGGCAAGAGAAATTATTTCCCCTTATTAGGGGAGTCCAGCCTATTCTTAAAATTCAAACTAAGCCACCTATTTCTGAGGTGATATCCCCACAGAAAGGATAGTGGAAAGCTCTTATCGAAGAAGTTATTGAGCTATAGATCACTTGCAAATGTCAAAACTGAGACTGATTGATAGATTTTTATTGAATGAATGCTTCTATTGGCATGTGTATTTTACAGTAAAAGCTTCCACTTTTGCCATGGTTCTGGTGTCATTTTGAAAAGTTTAAGAATAGTAATAAAAAAAAATAGTTAAAGAGAGTCAATAACCATTCCACCACAGCTTTGCTACCACCACGGCTCGACCCAACCAATGTCAATGTCACTGATACCCAGCATTATCCTACACTGCTGGGCTGATCTCACTGATGTCGCCTCCGCTGACGTAAGAGCCAATGTCCTGTGCTCGCCTCTCTGCCAACCACCACCTTGGTGCCACCTCCCACTAGGGTCCAGCTCCAAGCTCGCCAGCTGCCACCATGCTCCAGAATCCAATGAAGACACCCTCCTACCCCTTCCGCAATTACGTCATCACTGCTGATGCTGTCACAACCGTGTTCTCCCCAGAGGGTTAGTAGAAACAAAAACTAAAAATTTTGAAAAAGGGGCAAACAAAGAAAAAAAATAAGAAAAGCGGAAGAGTGGACAAGCCTCGGGCACAGGAGCTCAGACACTGCCTACTGTGCTGCCAACATTTTAACTTGTTGGACAAGGATATTAATAATTATGAGATATAGGTTGTTGGATTAGTCATGATCTAATTCCAAGAGGCTATATGATCTCCTTCTCTTCATGTGTTCATATGCCAATGTGATCCATTACTTTCTTGACATCATTTTCTTTTTAGAAAAAGTGAAATACCAGTCTCTTTAAACAGCCTGTAATCCATGGTCAGAAAGATCATATCAGTTACTTCAAAGAGCTACTGGTAGGAGTATTGGTGGTTTCCCCTTAAGCTGTTGATGAAAGACATTTAGCCACAGTTTGTTTGCACTGATCTAGTATGGCTTGTGAGTATTTCCTGTTAGGGAGAACAACTCTTAAATAAATTGATAAAGTATAGTTAATTGATTCCTAAACTCAGAAAATGTTATTATATCTTAGCGTAAACATCAATCGTTGTTGCTGACTTCCTGCCTGTGTTTAATAATTTACTATTTTATATATGAAACAAAGAGAAATGAAATTGGTCCCAGCTGAAAATAGCTGGGAAGCTGCAAGCACAATGTAGCAGGGTTATGAATTTAATAATATGTAATGATTAAAGCCTACTAACCAGGCTAACCCTTTACCCAGAGGCAGGCATATCTGCACAACTAATTGAACTCCTTATGTCTATCCCTCCAAGCAACTTAAACAGGGATTTCAAAGTTCAGGAATCATGTTCTGAGAAGCTGCAAGCGGAAAACATTAAGAAATGTCCCTCACACAACCTTGAAAAAAAATACATTGCAACATTATTTGATAGTAAATTGTTTAAATATGTTTCCATATTTGGGATAAGAATGGATAATGCTGGAAATGTGAATTAGTTTAGTCAGCAAGGAAGCGTAGTTTCAGGTGAGCTTGCTTCAGCTTGGTACCTGGGGTACTTGTTGCAAATTTTATTTTAACTTTCAAGCACTTTTCAAAAAGATATAATTACTGCATTTAGAACATATACACAATTATAATGATGATTTAATAATTTATAATCATTCAAAGCTGCAGTGTCTACTGGAGTAGAAAAAAAAACAGAAGTGAAAGAGAGAGGAAAATAGATTAAAGAAGAAATCCAAGATGTCCTTTGACCATTTTGAAACATAAAATTCTGATCGGGGTTGACAGCATATATTCTAAGAGGATGCTTCCTCTCTTTGAGGAATTTAGAACTAGGGGGCAAAGTTTAAAAATAAGTGTCCTCCCTCTCATTCTATGACAGAGATGAGGGAGATGTTAATCTCTCAGGGATTCGCCTGTCTTTGGAATTCTCTTCCCCAGACAGCGCAGGAGGCTGCCGATTAAATATATTCAAACAGATTTGGAAAAATTTTAAGGACATAATCGGATCAGCCATGATCGTATAGAATGGTAAAGCAGGCTCGAGGAGTAAATAGCCTACTGCTGCTGCTATTTCTTATTATCTTAGGAACCTTATCCCATCCATAGCAGGAGGAATATGTTTTAAGTTGCAGTGATTCACAAATTTTGCATGCATTGGAATTCTGAGATTATCAACTTTAAGAAAATATCAGTATTGCAAAGTCTGTCTAGGAGAGAATGAGCACGTTCAGGGTGTCTGCACCATATGAGGAAGAATGTGTCTAATTTGAAGGGTCTGGTTTGAATATGGTGCCCAGTGCCAACAAGTGCATATTTCCTTGAAAGCTTGACCGTGCAAGTTATACATTTTGAAGTAAATCATCAAATCGTAATGCTGAATATTCAGCTTTGTGAAAACCGATCCAGCATAACAAGAGTGGATGATCACTTTATAAAGTAGAAAAGTTGGACCATAGTTGTTAAGTGGAACTGATATTTGTAAACATGCTGTTGTAACACCAACTGAGGTAATTATTCTGAAAGAAAGCCGTATTTCACTAGGAATACAAAGGCACTTTATACTTTGTCTTTAGTAACAGAGAGATTAAGCAGGTTGCTGTTACTTATCGTCGAGTGTGGTGCTGGAAAGGCCTACTCTGCCTATTCGCAGAGCGCTTCAGAGAACGTCTCCGGGCCACCCGCACCAATCAACTCCACTGCCCCATGGCTGAACATTTCAACTCTCTTTCCCACTCCACCGAGGATATGCAGATCCTGGGTCTCCTCCATTGCCAAACCCTTACCACCGAATGCCTGGAGAAAGAATACCTCATCTTTTGCCTTGGGACCTCCTTTAACCCTATGGCATCAATGTGGACTTCACCAGACCTTCCCCCAAGCCCCACCCCCATCCCATTTATCTCTCCACCCTGAGGCTCCCAGCCTCATTCCTGATGAAGGGCTTTTGCTTGAAATGTTGATTTTTCCTGCCTCCACGGATGCTGCCTTACCTGCTGTGCTTTTCCCTCACCATACTCTCGACTAATCTGCAGTCCTCACTTTCGCCTTGCTGTTACTTATAATTGCTCTTTCAATTTATCATTATCTAGCTTTGCTTTTCACGATGATACTTTTGCAACAATCAGTTTATCTAACCCTTTAGCATCTTTGATGTCCTTTTCCCTTGTATTATCTTCAAGCTCCTTGGTTCCAGTTATATAAGGCAAGGTTCTGAAAGAGTTAATGTGGTGATTTCACACTGACTTGGATAGTGATAAGACAGAACTTTTTAGGATCTGTGGACTTATATCCATAGGTCTCTCCTTGATTTAGTAACAAAACTTATCATTCTAAAGTAGCTTCTGCTTCATTCTTATCAAATACTAAACTACATCTTATTTAAGATAAGAACTTCCTCTCATTAAGACACAGCTGGTGGGAGCTAACTACAAGCTGCCAATGATTGGCATCACAAGAGCAAAAACAACATGGCGATCAGTAGTGGGCATCATTGATTAAAATGACATGACGATTAGTAGTGAGGATTGAAATTTAATTTAGCTGCGCTGAGCAAAACCCAGTGAACCCAGAATAAATTTCCATTTGCAACTTTAAAGATTTTACAGCTTTAAGGATACTCTTACAGCAGCTGAAAAGGCTGCCTACAGAGAAACTTCTGTAAAGAGTGACAAGGGATACATGGTGGCTCAGTGGTTAGCACTGCTGCCTCCCAGCACCAGGGACCCACGTTCAAATCCAGCTTGGGTGACTGTCTGTGTGGAGTTTGCACATTCTCCCTGTGTCAGTGTGGGTTTCCTCCTAAAGTCCAAAGATATGCAGGTTAGGTGAATTGGCCATGCTAAATTGCCCATAGTGTTAGGTGCATTAGTCAGAGGGAAATGAGTCTGGGTGGGTTACTCTTTGGAGGGTCGGTGTGGATTTGTTGGGCTGAAGGGCCTGTTTCCACACTGTAGGAAATCTAATCAAACCCTACAAAATGAATCCTTTTACTCAGACCTGATAAGATGTGTGGAAGCAGGAATGATCTGGAAGGTAGTCACACATAGCAATTACAGATTCTGTCAGGCAATGAGGTTCGGTAGCAGCAGTTCTGGGAAATGGTTCAGCTAAGTATGGGTAGTGAAGCTTTGAGTAAAGTAAAACAAATTCTATTGCCACGGAGCATTTCCTGCATGTGACATCCCCATCTTAATCTGAAAGATTTATTTTTTGACTGTTTCTATCCTTTTTTTGACATTCATTCACAGGATGAGCGCATTGCTGTCTAGGCCAGCATTTATTGCCCATCCCTAATTGCCCAGAGGGCAGTTAAGAGTCAACCACATTGCTGTGGATCTTGTGTCACATGTAGACCAGATCAGGTAAAGGTGGCAGTTTCCTTCCTTAAAGGACATTAGTGAACCAGATGCTTTTTACAACAATTGACAATAGATTCATGGTCTTCGTTAGACTCTTAATTCCTTTCAAATTCCACTATCTGCCATGGTCGGATTTGAACCCAGGTCCCCAGAACATTATCTGGGTTTCTGGATTAACAGTCCAGCGACAATACCACGGGGCCATTGTCTCTCCAATCCAGTTTATCAACTAATGCTTTCTCTGAACTAATTGTGTCCATGTGATCACTAGTTTTCCTTTGACCCCATACCCCCAAAACAGCTGACCATCTGACTTCCCTTCCCAGCCCCAGCATTTTCAAAATTATTCCAACTTCTCTGCTGTTGCCCCTCTATCTTTCAAAGCTGTCATTCCTTCTGCTCAAACTGTTCACACTGGGATCCTCTACTCTCTCAAACTGCTACGCTATCTCCAACTTCCCATTCCACTCCAAAGCCATTGATTGTACTTTCACCTTACAAAGGGGCACCAATCTTTCTCACAACTTCCAGGGCAAAACTTTATAATCTCATCCATGGATTTTCAAGCCTGGGTGTCCCTAAAATTTCCCAGGTGGCACTCCCGCCACCCTCCTGCTGACCCCTGACCTGTCCTCAATTTTACATTGTGTGAATGAGGCCTAGAGTGTCCTCTTGCCAACCATGAATTTTAAGTCAGCCATTATTGCTCCCTTAGGATCAACTTCTCGCTCGGCCTCAACACTGAAACTGGAAAGAGGTTGTTGGGGTGATTGAGGGGGTCTCATCCTACCTGGGTCTCAGGCAGGAGGTGGGGCAACGTTTCCTTCAAGGGTTCCCTTTCCGCATTGTGAGCCTCCCTGCAAGGCCTGACCACTGCTGGTGTTCCTGTCTTCCTAGGCCTTTCCATCGAGAACACCTTACCAGTCTCCCTCCTCTGCCCCCAGGCTCATAACCCCTCTCTCTGCTGAGAGATAGAATCTGCTGACTTCTTGTAGTCACAGTGTCAACCATTGCTGCTGTCGGCATTGTAGTCAATAGAGCTACATACCAGTTAGTTTGGCTGATATTTCCCTGAGATGGGTGTCCTGATCAAATGAAATTGGCAGCCCAGTCTCCAGGCAATTTAATGCTCCTCAGAACTGAGGGCCAGCACAGGAGCTCAGTGGTTAGTACTGCTGCCTCACAGTGCACGGGACCCAGGTCCGTATTCCAGCCTCAGGCATCTGTCTGTGTGGAGTTTGTACATTCTTCTTGTGTTTGTTTGGATTGTGGGAGGAAACCCACGCAATGTGCAGGTTCGGTGAATTGGCCATGCTAGATTGTTCAGGGATCTGTAAGGTTGGGTGCATTAGTCAGGGATAAGATGTAGGGGAAATGGGTCTGAGTGGGTTATGCTTTGAAGGGTTGGTGTGGACTTGTTGGGCTGAAGGGCCTGTTTCCACACTGTAGGGGTTCTATTCTATGACAAAAGGATATACCAGCCAATGCTTCCAATATGATATTTTCATTGCTATTTAAATCCTTTTCTGCCCTCTTCCTCCCTATTTCTGTAACCTTCCTTACACTTTACATTTCTCCAACCCTGACTCCTTATCTATCTGTGCCTCCAGCCATTTAAGCTCTGGAATTTCCTCCTAAAAGCTCTCTAATTCCTTTCCTTTTTTAACCATAAAAATATCATGTATCCAAGAAAAGTTCCGAGAACAGGATTTCTACAGCAAGTAACTCATCTCCTCCCTCGCCATCATCTATAAGGCACGTTAGGAGTGTTACATAATACTTTCCACTGGCTTGAAAGGATGCAGCTCCAATAATATACAAGAAACTCAATGCCATCCAGACATCCAGGACAGTGCAACTCACTTGACTGGTATTCAATCCACCACTTTCAGCATTCACTCCCTCCACCAAAATCTGGGAGCAAAAGTGTGTACCATTTGCAAGATGCACTGCAGGAATTCACTTAGGCTCCTTACACTGCACTTTCCAAACCTGTGACTGGTACCATCCAGAAGAGCAAAGGCAGCATGTATATGGGAAAACTACCACCAGGTCCCCTTCCCAGACAATGCCGACTTGGAAATACATCAATCTCTTCCTTTTCTGTCATGAGGTCAAAACCCTGGTACTCACTCCCTAATGGTGTTGTTGGTGTACCTACACCACATAGACTCTGGTAATCCCAGAATGTAGCTCGCCACTACCATCTCAAAGGCAATTAGGGTTGAACAATAAATGCTGGCCCATGAATGAATAAAAGAAATTAACATAATCTTTAAGTTTTACCACTTCAACCAAACTTTTACCTCCTCAGCCAAAAGGTTCTTCTTTAATGCAGTTTCCACCTTGTTGTTGTTTTAGTATTGTTACTGTTCCTTTATTTCAAGCACAACACCCCAAGAAGCTTCAGAAAAACCCAGCCAACTGTAGCTGGAATCTTGGCACAAATTTAACACAAGACACATGTTTCCAGTTTCAACTCCTGTCTGCGTAGCTTGAAGGAGAAAACAATCTAGTTTCAAACTAAGATTTCACGGCAGGAATTCCTCAGGGCAGAATCTTGGGCTCAGCTACCTTCAGCCACTTCATCTCTGACCTTTCCTTGATCAGAAGAGATTTTGGATGATGATGATGCCAAGGTTCAGTATCTTTTCAAGACACTTGGATCAGAACATATGGAGGAAACGACCATTCAGCCCCTCCAGCAGGCTTTGCCATTCAGTCAAACCATAGCTAATCTGATTGTGGCCATAGCTCCATTTTCGTCCTTAACCCTCACAACCTTTGGCTCCTGTGTTAGTCAAAAACCTGTGCATCTTAGCCTTGAATATGTTTGATCTTGCAGCCTCTACTACCCACTGGGTAGAATTCCAAGCACTAATGTTCCTCATTTCCATCTTAAATGGAAATGTGTAAAATATTTAATTTGAATATTAATTTTAATTAAATATTTACTATCCCTCACACCAACACCTCAGCCCCTGCCGCCACTCAGCTCTTCCAGGGGAACATTCTCTGAACTATTTCCAATGCAAGTAGTCCTTTCTCAAGTAAGGTGGCTAAAATTATACAGTGATCCAGGTCTGGTCTCAACCAAAGTCTTGTACAATTGCAGCAAGACTTCCCTGCTTTTACATTCCCGCCTCCCTTCAGAACAATGGCCAATGTTGTTTAACTTCTCATTTACTCTCTGTATCTGAATATTGACTTTTCTGAATCATGTACAAGGATACCCAGGTCCCTCTGTGCCATAGCCTTTAGCAGTCTCCCTTCATTTAAATAATGTTCAGTTTTCCTGATGCTCATTATGGAACATTGACAAAACTAAAACAACAATAAGCTATTCAGACAAAAATGGATACTGCATCAAAGAAGGACCTTGTAGGATGAGTAGGTAAAAGCTTGGTTGAAGTGGTAAGATTTAAAGAAGATGTTAACTTCTTTGAATAATGTCATTCATGGCACATGAGCATCACTGGCTGGGCCAGCATTTATTGCTCAACCATAAATACCTGTGAGAAGGTAATATTTGTACAGCTATTTGTTCAAGCAGCAGGGGAAGCTGGAGCCAACAGGTTTATACAAATGGTATTTTGGCTGGCAACATGTCATTCAATGGTCTGTGGATTAGGGACAAGTTATCGATTACAAAGGCCTTCTACCTGCCAATAATTAATTATATGATTGGCTCCCAGGTAGCTAAAGAGATTACAGGGTATAAATGTTTTGGCAGAAACCATCAGACCTCTCAAGGAGGTCACCGTGTTACTTCTGCAAATAAATAAAAGTATCTGGAGATGGAGAACTAAGGAGCAGTACATCCTGACAAGCCAAAAGGACCATCAGAGCAGACCCTAATAATAGAGACCATTGGACTGCTTGCTGAGTTGAGTCTGTGAGAAGTTTAACTGGTAGAGTTATATGTTGAAAGTTGATCATTCTTTGCCTGTGGTTGGAATATATAGTTAATCTGTTGCATACATGATGTGGAGGTGTCAATATTGGACTGGGGTGGACAAAAATCACACATCACCAGGTTATAGTCCAACAGGTTTATTTGAAACTGCAAGCCTTCAGAGCCCTCACTCCTTCCTCAGGCAGCAAGTGAGTGCGAGAATACATCGGACGTTGAATTTATGAGTAAAGGATCAAAGGGTCATACAACTTATGTGAATGGAGCAGGGGCTCTGAAAGCTTGCAGTTTCAGATAAACCTGTTGGACTATAACTCAATGTTGTGTTTTTTGACTTTGTTACAGACAGAAACCTTGTCCATTCACTTTGTCAACCTGGGTCTAAAAGACAGGTAAATCAGGGAATTTTGCATACTTTTATGAAAGCTTTAACATTTGTGAAGACACTGGGAATACAGGGGCTTGGTTTCCAGTGATCTATCAGGTGGAGTGCAACAAAAGCAATAAGGTACTATGGGTTTCCCAAGATCCTGGAATTTAAAAACAAAATACTTGAACACGTCGCTTTTGTTTTCTGGGAAAAAAAATCATCTGTATGAATGTATGTAGGTTCCAGCAAGCATAACTGATCCATACTATAAGCTCAATTGTTTACCTTAAATTAGTTATTAGTGAAGCTATTAGCACACTCAGGACTGTTCAACAAGTGTTGTCCAATTGCAGCATTATATCTAACAATAGACATTTTGCTTTAGGTTTTGGAAGTGCATGGTGGGTGACTGATATCTGTACACTGCCTCCC
Organism: Chiloscyllium plagiosum; assembly: GCF_004010195.1. Lineage (NCBI taxonomy): Eukaryota > Metazoa > Chordata > Chondrichthyes > Orectolobiformes > Hemiscylliidae > Chiloscyllium > Chiloscyllium plagiosum. Next base: position 95,252,870 of record NC_057715.1, read on the forward strand.
ATGAACATTCAAAGGAACGAAGATTCAGCAAGTCATCCATTGGGATATACAGCCTCTGTACTTGGCATTACACCACAAATAGCTGGAGGTTTAATTATGGATGAGGCATGATTGGGTAGCAGTGGTAGGAATTTGATTTTGGGTAGGGGTAAGGTAGTGGTTGCTCGGGTAAAGGGGGAATTGATGGATGAATGGATATTGGGGAGTGGGTGGGGATTAGGGTGCAGGTGGGGTGTGATGGCAAAGCTTTGAACTGATGAAATCCAAGAAAAATGGGAGAGTATTGCGAAGTCAGCTTCCACACGAGTATTTTACTTTAATGTGTTAGACAGTCTTTGCACAACCCACTAGGCTGGAAGGTGGATTTTTAATTATAGAGTCATAGAGTCATCTACAGCATGGAAACAGACTCTTCGGTCCAACACGTCCATGCCGACCAGATATCCCAACCCAATCTAGTCCCACCTACCAGCACCCGGCCCATATCCATCCAAACCCTTCCTATTCATTAACCCATCCAAATGCCTCTTAAATGTTGCAATTGTACCAGCAACCACCACTTCCTCTAGCTGCTCATTCCATATATGTACCACCCTCTGCGTGAAAAAGTTGCCCCTTAGGTCTCTTTTATTTCTTTCCCCACTCACCCTAAACCAATGCCCTCTAGTTCTGGACTGCCCGACCCCAGGGAAAAGACTTTGCCTATTTATCCTATCCATGCCC
>NC_057715.1:95254403-95272012 GCF_004010195.1 Chiloscyllium plagiosum
CTTAGCCTGCTTGGCACACCCTCCTCATTCCTGAAGAAGGGCTTATGCCCGAAACGTCGATTCTCTTGCTCCTTTGATGCTGCCTGACCTGCTGCGCTTTTCCAGCAACACATTTTTAAGTGCTGATCTTTGAGGGGCCCTATTCTCTCACTAGTTACCCTTTTGTCCTTAATATATTTGTAAAAACCCTTTGTATTCTCCTTAATTCTATTTGCCAAAGCTATCTCATGTCCCCGTTTTGCCCTCCTGATTTCACTCTTAAGTATACTCCTACTTCCTCTATACTCTAAGGATTCACTCGATCTATCCTGTCTATACCTGATTTATGCTTCCTTCTTTTTCTTAACCAAACCCTCAATTTCTTTAGTCATCCAGCATTCCCTATACCTACCAGCCTTCCCTTTCACCCTGACAGGAATATACTTTCTCTGGATTCTTGTTATCTCATTTCTGAAGGCATCTCATTTCTGAAGGCATCTCATTTCTGAAGGCTTCCCATTTTCCAGCCGTCCCTTTACCTGCGAACATCTGCCTCCAATCAGCTTTCGAAAGTTCTTGCCTAATACCGTCAAAATTGGCCTTTCTCCAATTTAGAACTTCAATTTTTAGATCTGGTCTATCCTTTTCCATCACTATTTTAAAATGAATAGATTGTAACTTATTAATTGCTTGGTTAATAGGATGTTAAAAGTTATCTTTTTGGAGCTTTATTTTGAATGCTGAGTTTACCGAGCTAGTATCAGAATGATGAGAAGGAAACGGAAATTCAGGGAATTGAGCCCATGTCAGGGAACCCGATACTGAGTACTCCGAGCTGCTCTCTGACCTGCTCGGTTTATCCCAAGAAGCTGCTGAGATATTAAGTTACACAATTTGGAATTTAGTTTGCATCCTTTGCACGTGTCACCTACACTTTCAAGATTCAGAAGTTTGATCTGCGTTTTGCCACTATAATTTGTGTTATTTTGGATTTCAGAGAAGGACCAGGATAAGCAGCATCAGGAGTCACTCCAAAAGAGAAGGGAGCAGCTGAACAGTGGGCAGCTTGCAGTAGATCATAACCCGGCCTGGAGCAGTCACCAGTTTGGAACAACAGAGCTGTGATAAATGTGTACTGCTGGCTGGACCTTCTGCCAGTTGAATCTGGTGACCACACTTTATCAGAGACAGCCCTTCCCACAGATTCTTGGCCTCTGAATCCTTCTAGGGCAGTTGGCAAACTACACTGGCATAAGTTGACTGCTTCTTTGCCAGCAATTGTGTCAACATTGCCTGTGCTGACACCAGTCAGCATGAATGGTCCCGCAGGTTTTCATTACAGGCACAATGCATCGCTGAAGGCTCACACAATACAATAACGGCATCCTGAGATCACTCAGAAATCTTTGTCAACAGCAAGGTCTTCCATTCTATCAATGTGCAACTTATATGCAGGGATGATGCAAGTTTCTTGCAGTCTCCATACTGGCTGAGTTGGAGACATTGGGTGAGAACTGTAAGCACTTTGATTTGAGTCCTCACTGTTATGTTATCTTTCAGCCTTTTATCTCTCATAGCCATCCTACACTCTCCGCCTAGCAGTGAAAAGAGAACACACTGCTGCAGATCAATGGGGTGATGAAGAGCTAGGATTATATTATTCCTGCCGATGTATACAAAAACACATTTCCCTTACAGATTCATAGAAACCCAACAATATGGAAGCAAGCCATTTGGCCCATTGAATCCACACCAATCCTCTGAACAGCATCCCACCCAGACCACCCCGCCACCCGCCCCACCCCCCACTCTATCTCTGTAACCCTGCACTTCCCATGGCTAATCCACCTAGCCTGCACATCTTTGGTGTGTGGGAAGAAACCAGAGAGCTCAGAGGAAACTTAGGCAGACACATGGAGAATATATAAGCCCCACACAGGCAGTCATCCGAGACTGGAATCGAACCCAGGTCCGAGTGGGAGAAAATGCCTCAAATCTTAAAATGGATGAACTTGATATTAAATCCAGAAGGTTGCAGAGTCGCCAAGTGGAAAATGAGATGCTGTTCTTTTCATTTGTGCTGAGCTTTGCTGGAGTACTGCAGCAAGCCTGAGACAGAGATGTTGGCCAGGGAACAGGGTGATGTGTTGAAGTGGCAGGCAACTGGAAGCTCAGGGTCATATTTGCAGACAGAACATAGGCGTTGGGCAAAGCGGTCGCCCAGTCTATGCTTCGTTTCCCTAATGTAGCGGAGACCACATTGTGAGCAGCGAATCAAGTAGATTAGATTGAGTGAGGTACAGTAACATCACTGTTTAACCTGAAAGGTGTGTCACTGGGGCCTTAGATAGTGAGGAGGAAGGAAGCATACGGACAGGTGTTATACCTGCTGCGATTGCATGAGAAGGTGCTGTGGCAGGATTTGGTGACATGTTCCTGTGGAAGGAGGGGAGGGACCTCTAAAACGCCCACTTTCGAGAATGAACCGAGAATTCCCCAGCACCACGGTGGCAGGGCCCTCAGCCCAATTTGACCCATCTCCTGCACTTCAGCACTCACCGACCCCTTTCTCTCCCATAACAGTGAGAGGGTTTCCTTGGTGCTCACATACCATCCACATCCAAAGGATCTTTAGCCACCATATCGACCACGATCAGTGGGATGCCACCACCAGACACATAATTGTCTTCTTTCCCTTGTCAGCCTTCTGCAAGGACCATTCCCTCTGGGACACCTTGGGCCACTCCTCCTTCACTCCCAACACCACCACCACTACATACACCCCCCCCCCACCCCCCAACACACAGACTTCAGAGGACGTCACCTGATGAAGGACCAGTGCGTTGTAGGCTTGTGATTTTGAAAAAAAAAACTTGTTGGACTATAACCTGGTGTCGTGTGACTTCTGACTCTGTTCACCTCGGTCCAACACTGGCACCTCCACCTCATGACCTCCCTGGAAGTGGTGGGGTAGGAATTTAGTTTGGGGGATCAACGGGGTAGCTCATTATCCGCAGATATGATGGAATTCACAATAGAACAATTAGACAATTCTCCACAGTGAATAGCCTCTACTCACTCTGGAATGACTCTGTTGGACACACGTGGCAAGTAGCCTTGCAACAGCACTTCCACATCATACTGGGGAATGACAGTGCTCAGAAGAATTGAATGTTTTTATTAATTATGCTGTATGTCACAAGTAAAGCTTTGAAGATATTTAATAAAGTAAATCCATTGAGTGAAATTACATGGTATGATATGAATAGAGAAATGTAAAGAATTCTTGCAAAATTGCTTTAATTTTAACAGATGGTTTAAGATAAATGGGTTAGAGCTCTTATTAAATATATTCACTGCATTTATCTGCTAATGTTATACAGTTCCGTTTTATGGCATTACACTATTCAAGGCTAAAAATCAGAGGCTAGGAATTTCATCCAGACTGCCCTCCCTTCCACCATTTTAGCAATATCAGAAATGTGTGGGGTGTGGGGGGAGGGAGGGAGGGAAACTTTATTGCATAAATGTTCATTGCATAAACTGGCCTTCACCAGTCAGGACATTGAGAATAGATACCAAAAGAGAAATTGCTGGAAAATCTCAGCAGGTCTGGCAGCATCTGTAAGGAGAGAAAAGAGCTGACGTTTCGAGTCTAACTGACCCTTTGTTAAAGTTTTGACAAAGGGCCAGTTAGACTCGAAACGTCCACTCTTTTCTCTTCTTACAGATGCTGCCCAACCTGCTGAGATTTTCCAGCATTTTCTCTTTTGGTTTCAGATTCCAGCATCCGCAGTAATTTGCATTTATCCATTAAGAATAGATGTTGGGAAGTTATGTCGCAGTTGTATGGGACATTGGTGAGGCTGCACTTGGAGTATTGTGATCAGTTTTGCTCACCTTGTTATATGAAGGATGTTATTAATCTGGAAAGATTGCAGAAGAAATTTACAAGGATGTTGCCAGGACTCAGTGGTCTGAGTTGAAGGGAGAGCTTTGACAAGCTAGGACTTTTTTCTTTAGAGCATAGGAGAATGAGTAGAGACCTTACAAAGGTACATAAGGAGAGGAGTGGATAGGGAGAATGCACTCAGTCTGTTTCCCAGAGCTTAGGAAATGAAGATGAGAGGGCATCACTTTAAGGTTAGAGGGGAAAAAATAAAAGGGAACCTGAGGGGCAACTTTTTTACACAGAAGATAGTACATGTATGGAATGAACTAACAGTGGAAGTGGTTGGAACACTTACATTAACAACATTTAAAAAAGCATTTGGACAAATACATGGATAGGAAAGGGTTAGAACGATATGGGCCAAGTGCAGGGAAATGGGTTAGCATGCATGGACATTTCGGTCGGCATGGACCAGTTTGGGCCAAAGGGCCTGTCTCTGTGCTGTAGGACTCTGTGACTCTATGTGGGTTCTGCTAAAGCTGTAGCAGCTTGGAACAAATCCATGGTTAAAGTCTGTGAGTGGTGTAAAGAGTCTTTGTTTATGCTCTTGCCTGATTACTGGCATCAGACTGGTGTGAAGGGATAAGTAACACCAATTCAGCTCATTGGCTTTGGCAGTTCAGACTCAATGGGCCAAAGGGCCTCCACTATACTGTGATTTTATGCTAGACATTCAGTTGTCATCTATTGGCAACAAGCAACTTTCAGGACCAGATGTCAGGCACTGCGTTGACTTAAAATAATTCTTGGATGTAAAACGTTGCTTTAATTCATTCGCGGGATAAGAACATCACTGGCTAGGCCAGCATTTATTGCCCATTCCTAATTACCCAGAGGGCAGTTAGGAATCAACCATATTGCTGTGGGTCTGCAGTCATATGTATGCCGGACAAGGTATGGATGGCAGATTTCCTTCCCCAAAGATTTTTTTATTCTGGAATTAAATTTCCATCATCTGGCATAGCAGGATTCAAACTCAGGTCCCTAGAACACCTAACCTGCACACCTTTGGACTGTGAGAGGAAACTATAAAACCCAGAGGAAACCCATGTAGACACAGGGACAACATTCAAACTCCACACAGACAGTTGCCCAAGGTGATAATTGAACCTGGGTGCCTGGTACTGTGAGATAGCAGTGCTAACCACTGAGCCAATGCACCACCCAATGCGGGTATCCTTGAAGGGCTGGAGGTGTGGATGTAGGTGTGGATGTACACAGCAGAATCCTCTATAACTTCAGCTTTGCAATGGGTAGACTGTTGGAGGCAGGTCTGATCAAGAGGTAACAAAGACACGCATGGAGGTCCCAACAGCGAATGAGTTCAGGGAAGGGCAGTGTTGTTGCTGAAAGAGGTGAAATAGGAAGTCCTTGTGATGGTACAGATGTGTGGTCTCCTCAGGATCATGCAGCATAATCATGTTTACAAACAATTGGGTTTTGTCTCAGATTTTTGTCAGGGAAAGGGAGAAGGTCAATGGCTAAGCATTGGAGTTTGGGATGCTGAATGAAGACAATGGCTTCAGCCTATCCCATTTTTATTCAAAGGAGATTTCTGCTCATTCAACACTGGAGGCTGAACAAGGCATCTTATAGAATCATATAGTACAGTCGAGCTCCTTCAGTCCATCAAGTCTGTCCCATCAAAACTACACTGCTACCTACACTAGTCCCACCTTCCCACACTCGACACATGGCCTTAAATGTTATGACACTCCAAGTGTGCATCCAAATACTTTGTAAATGCTGTGAGGCTTCCCACCTCAACCACCCTCCCAGGCAGTGCATTCTATATCTCTATCATCCTGTGAGTGAAAATATTTACCTTTAAATCCCTGTAAGCCTCCCGCCTTTCATACTAAACGTATGCCTCTTTGGTCTAAACCCTGAATCTTAACTGCTCCAAAGAAAACAACCCGAGCTTATCTCAGCCTCTCTTCATTTTGAATAGTCTGCTCGTTTCAAAACAGTGGAGTCCATGTGCATCACAAAATAGAAAGAAGCTGATCTGAAGTCACTGGGTTGCTCTAAATACCCAAATTCTTCTTTTATCTTCACAATTTTTCTCTCCTGACTGGAGGATGCAGTGTTACTGTTTTGTAGGCATAATATCTAAATGACAACTCTAAATGTGCCATTTCTAGATAGCTTGTCTTTAAGCCATGGCAAGAATCTTTGGATCTCTTGCCACTAAACTTGTTGGAAAAATTGAGGAATTCCCAGTGAAATGGCATCCTTGGGACAAAGGTTCTTGAGAAAAATTGGTATCATGGCAACTGGGCTTCAGTAACTTTGCAGCTCAGATACATAGACACCTGAGGGCTATTGGCATCTCAGGAACATTACCACTTTAGGTACCATATCCAAAGGGTTCCTATGCTTTACAGACATTAGCATCTTTAAAACAACAGTTTCACATTGATGCTTCTCTAATTCACAATAATTGTTGGGGAAAAAGACTTGATTTATTTGATATATGTCTGTGATTAGAATCAGTTAATTAAGATATTTATGGTACATTTTGCTCTGCGCGATTAAGGTGCAGTTGCCATGTTACATGTTATTTTCTTTAGTCAGTTCAGCTGTTGCTACATATTTTGGGGGTTGATGTTCTACAGCGCATTCTATTCTTCATCTGCATAATGTAGATAGCAGTTTTTCAATTTTAAAGAAAGGCTCAATCTTTGGGCAATGACTTTACATTTTCAATGTCCCTCTGCTCATCTTGAAGTCTTCACAATGCATTTAAAAAAAAAACCAAATAAGCATTACAGTCATATATTTAATAACATTTGGAGTTTGAACTGTATATCTTCTCAGAGAGGTGATAAGATTGTCTAGCCGGGCCTCATAAATCAAACTACTATCGGCAACGATCGCAATGACATAATGTGTGAAAAAGAAAATTAATCACAGCTGGCATGTGAAGTAGCTGAAGCACAGAATATAATGCATTATGAAAGTGACGGCTATAAATGTCAAAGAGGCACTTTCTAACCAATAGCCTCCATTTAACACTGACCGGTAATGCTGAGCATTCTTCAGAGAGAACCAAAAACATTTAAAAAGCAGATTGTGTTTGTCTGAAGGATAATATTACCACATTCATGACACTTCTGAGTCAGTTCATTAAATGATACATGGATGCTTCCAGTAGTTCACTATTAAATGGCTTGATGGAGAGACCAGTGTTTCTCTTGGAGTTTCCATTACAAGTCTTCACGAGTGAATGGTATGCTTGAAGCCTACGGCACAACCTGTATACACTTCCACCTTTCAGGAAGTTAAATTTAATTGAATATGCAGGCTCCATGATAAATTGTATAGTTTACTTTTCCAAAATAAATAGTGGGGAGAGAAAATGTATTAACAATATGAAGGATGCCAGAAGTGTTTTCTTTCTTCCTTTCTCTCCTCCTTTGCACTGTGACCCAGACACACAACCCCCAATACTCTCACACACACACACACCCCAACACACACACACAGACACACCCCCAGCCTCACAACAATTTCCTCTGCAATCACACGTGGAACACCTGCCCATTTACCTCCGCCCTCTTCACCATCCAAGGCCCCAGGCACACATTGTGCAAATAAAAGTCCTTTGTTTTGCTTAGTCACAGCATTTTCTGGTTTAATTTCAGATATTCAGTACTTTTTGTATTTAGTGTCAAAAAGTGTGGAGCTAGAGAAGCACAGCTGGTCAGGCAGCATCCAAGGAGCTGGAGAGATGACGTTTCAAGCATAAGCCCTTCATCAGGAATGTTGCCTGATGGGCTGTGCTTTTCCAGGCACCACATGTTTTTGACTTGTTGCATTTAGTTTCATATTTGGAAAGTATGATCTGTTGAAATTTCTTATTTTTACAGCAAGTTGAATTAAAGACCTTTAAAAATTTCTGATGGGATTCATTGAGTTGAGAGAGAATCATGGAGTCATAGAGCTGTACAGCAGAGAAACAGATTCTTCAGTCCAACTTGTCCCATTTGCCAGCACTTGGCCCATATCCTTCTAAACCCTTGCTATTCATATACCATCCAGATGTCTTTTAAATGCTGTAATTGTACCAGCCACCACCACTTCCTCCTTCCATATATGCACCATCCACTGCATGATAAAGTTGTCCCTTTTATATCTTTCCCCTCTCACCCTAAACCTATGCCCTCTAGTTCTGAACTCCCCCACCCCAAGGAAAAGACTTTGTCTATTTAACCAATCCATTCCCCTCATGATTTTATAAACCTCTATAAGGTCACCCCTCGGCCTCCGATACTCTCGGGAAAACAGTCCCAGCATATAAAACCTCTCCTTATAGTTCAAACTCTCCAACCCTCGCAACATCCTTGTAAATCTTTTCTGAACCCTTTCAAGTTTCACAACATCTTTCCGATAGGAGGGATTCCAGAATTGCACACAATATTCCAGAAGTGGCCTAACCAAGGTCCTGTACAGCCGCAACATGACCTCCCAACTCCTGTACTCAATGCTCTGTCCAATAAAGGAAAGCATAGCAAACACCTATCTAGCTGCAATTCCACTTTCAAACAACTATGAACCTGCACTCCAAAATCTCTTTGTTCAGCAACTCTCACCAGGACCTTATCATTAAGTGTATAAGTCCTGCTAAGATTTGTTTTCCCAAAATGCAGTACCTCACATTTATCTAAAATAAACTCTATCTGCCACTCCTCAGCCAATTGTACTACAGGATCTTGATCAGGTGGGCCACTGAGGTAACCTTCTTCACTGTCCACTACACCTCCAATTTTGGTGTCATCTGAAAACTTATTAGCTATACCTCCTATGTTCACATCCAAATCATTTACATAAATGACAAACAGTAGTGGACCCAGCACCGATCCTTGTAGCATACCACGGTCACAGGCCTCCAGTCTGAAAAACAACCCTCCCCCACCACCCTCTGTCTTCTACCTTTGAGCCAGTTCTGTATCCAAATGGCTACTTCTCCCTGTAATCCATGAGATCTAACCTTGCTAATTAGCCTACCTTGAGGAACCTTGTTGAATGCCTTACTGAAGTCCATATAAATCACATCCAGAACTCTGCCTTCATCAATCCTCTTTGTTACTTCTTCAAAAAACTCAGTCAAGTTCGTGAGACATGATTTCCCTCGCACAAAGCCATGTTGACTATCTCTAATCAGTCCTTGGCTTTCCAAATATATGTACATCCTATCCGTCAGGATTCCCACCCAACAACTTGCCCACCACAAATGTCAGGCTTACTGATCTATAGTTCCCTGGTTTGTCCTTACCAACTTTCTTAAATAGTGGCACCACATTAGCCAACCTCCAGTCTTCCGGCACCTCACATGTGATTATTGATGGTACAAATATCTCAGCAAGGGGCCCAGCAACCATTTACCTAGCTTCCCACTGTGTTCGAGGGTACATCTGATCAGAGCCTGGGGATTTATCTACTTTTATGTGTTTTAAGACATTCAGCACCTCCTCCTCTAATATGGACAATTTTCAAGGTGTCACCACTTATTTCCCTACATTCGATATCTTCCATGTGCTTCTTCACAGTAAATACTAATGCAAAATACTCGTTTACTGTCTTCCCCATCTCCTGTGGTTCTACACATAGACTGCCTTGCTGACCTTTGAGGGACCCTATTCTCTCTATAGTTATCCTTTTGTCCTTAATGTATTTATAAAATCTCTTTGAATTCTCCTTAACCCTATTTGCCAAAGCTATCTCATGTTTCCCTTTTTCCCTCCTGATTTCACTCTTAAATATACTCCTACTGCCTTCATACTCTTCTAAGGATTCACTCAATCTCTGCTGTCTATACCTGACATATGGTTCCTTCTTTTTCTTAATCAAACCCTCAATTTCTTTAGTCATCCAACATTCCCTACATCTACCAGCTTTGCCTTTCACCCTAACAGGAATATAATTTCTCTGGACTTTCATTATCTCATTTCTGAAGGCTTTCCATCTTTTAGCTGTCCCTTTACCTGCAAACATCTGTCCCCAATCAACATTTGAAAGTTCTTGCCTAATACCGTCAAAATTGGCCTTCCTCCAATTTAGAACTTTTAAATCCGGTCTATCCTTTTCCATCACTATTTTAAAACTAATAGAATTATGGTCACTGGCCTCAAAGTGCTCCCCCACTAACACATCAGTTACCTGCCCTGCCTTATTTCCTGAGAGTAGGTCAAGTATTGCAGCTCCTCTAGTAGGTACATCCACATACTGAATCAGAATATTTTCTTGTACACATTAACAAATTCCTCTCCATCTAAACCCTTAACACTGTGGCAGTCCCAGTCTATGTTTGGAAAGTTAAACTTTGACAGCATTTGGTTCATATCCCTCAAAACCCTTCCTATTCATACACCCATCCAGATGCCTTTTAAATGTTGTAATTGTACCAGCCTCCACCACTTCCCCAGGCAGCTCATTCCATACAAGCACCACCCTCTATGTGAAAAGGTTGGCCCCTAGGTCCCTTTAAAATCTTTCCCCTCTCAACCTAAAATTATGCCCTCTAGATTTGAACTCCCTTACCCTGGCGAAAAGACTTTGATCGTCACCCTAACCATGCTCCTCATGATTTTAAAAACTTCTATAAAGTCACCCCTCAGCCTCCAATGCTCCAGGGAAAATAACCCCAACCTATTCAGTCTCACCCTATAGCTCAAACCCTCCAAAATTGTCAACGTTCTTGTAAATTTTATTTGAACTCTTTCATGTTTAGTAACAACTTTCCTGTAGCAGGGATACCAGAATTGAATGCAATATTTCAAAAGAAGCCTAACCAATATCCTGTACAGCTGCAACATGACCTCCCAACTCCTATACTCAATGCACTGACCAATAAAGTCAAGATGTTAACTCTGTTTCTCTTTGCACAGATGCTGCCTGACCTACTGAGTACCTCCAGGATTTTTCTTGTTTATTAAAAAAAATTCTTTTTTTCAAAACGTAATAACTGTAAACAAGAATCCTACCACTGCATCGTGCGATATATTACTGCAACTAATTGTACATTGACAAATAGTTCAGAAAAGCACTTGTAAAATCAGTTCCACGTTTCAGAGCAGAGAGACACTGTAAACACTAATGTCTGCAGTATGCTCTTTCAAAAACAGAAGTCATTTTAAAATGGTGTCGTGAATGTATTATTCAGACACAGGACTAATTTTTTTTATACAACTCATTACTAAGTATAGAAGTAATTATCTGTGGTGCTATGACAAACCAAACTGCTTCACCAAATTTTTGTTTTCCACATTGTTAATGTAATAAACAAAAAAATTAGTTGGAGGAGTATATTTAGTTGTGGTCATGGTGGTATCACACAACCTTTGAAAGACCATGTTTATTCCCGAAACTGATATACCACATCAGTGTCACTGTAACACGTCAGTAAAGAGCTAAGCTGAAAGACTTGTTGTGTCATGGGCTTCTGATATTTGTTTTTATGAAAGAACTTCAAAGTTAAGCTTACGCTGTGTGCGTCCATGATACCAATCTGCAGGAACATGAGGTTTTGACTGAGGATGACTCCGACATGCAATGAAACTGAAACCTTCCGTTTTTATCTTTTGTGGAAAAACAGACAGGAGGGAAAAATCTGTCTATGATTGCTGTATTAGGTCTGGAGCAATTGCCCTTCAATTGACAATAATTAAAAGTGACACGAATTATTCAGAATGACGTGAGTTCAAATTATTGATATTGGGACAAAATTGCTTCCTTCCCCAATATATTTTAACTTTGCAACACCAAAAAGAAAACAAATAAATGTGGTCACTTCTTAATTAGGATTTGAACAATGGATTAATTCACCAGGATTCGAATTGATTGAATCAGGTCTGACTCCTATATAATGGACACAAGTTCTACTTGGGATTTCTACAGTTCCCTCTTTAGGAGCCACGGAGATAAAAAGCTTGCAGCTGGTACTAAACGTGATGGAGCTGAGGTAGTTTGACACTCTCCTCTTTGTATTCGGTCAAGCAACCATAGCTCAATTTTGCGTACAAAATGCTGAATAAAATTTAGGTTAAAAGGCCTATTTAATTATAATTGCAGAGCTTGAAAAGGATACCTGCAGAATAGCAGCTCAATGCATCGACCAACAAAATACCATGAAACCATGCATGTCAAAAAAAATATCAAATCCAAACTGAAGTCTGGTCATTTGAACCAGAGTTTCACTATTCTATAATATTTGAACTGGGGGCCATTGCAGACAATATCCGAGCTAGGAGAAAGTGAGGTCTGCAGATGCTGGAGATCAGAGCTGAAAATGTGTTGCTGGAAAAGCGCAGCAGGTCAGGCAGCATCCAAGGAGCAGGAGAATCGACGTTTCGGGCATGAGCCCTTCAAGAAGGGCTCTTGAAGGGCTCTGACATGCTGCGCTTTTCCAGCAACACATTTTCAATATCCAAGCTATGGCTGAAAGGTGGTAAGTAACAATCATACCACACAAATGGTAGGCAATTGCCTCCACCAATCAGAGAAAATCCAGCCACTGCTCTTGATATTCAATGATGTTATCGTCATTGAATCTCCCACTATCGGCATACTGGGGGTTACCATTGATCAGAAATTGACCTGGACTCATCATTTAATAGAATGGCTTTAAGAGCAGGTCAGAAGCTAAGAATACTGCAGCGAGTAACTCCTTTCCTGACTCCCCAAAGCCTGTCCTCCATCTGCAAGTTTCAAGTCTGGAATGTGATTGAACACTCCCCACTTGCCTGGATGGCTGCAGCTGCATCAAAACACAAGAAGCTTGACACAATCCAGGAAATGCACCAAACAACACATTCTAAACCCACGACTACTTCCATCGAGAAGGGCAAGGGCAGCAGCTACATAGGAACACCATCACCTGCAAGTTCCTTTTCAAGCCACTCATTATCCTGATTTGGAAATATATCACTGCTCTTTCAGTGTTGCTGGGTCAAACTCCTGGAATTCCCTCCCCAAGGGCATTGTGGGCCTACATACAGCACATGAACCGCAGCAGTACAAGATGGCACCACACCCCCACCTTCTCAGGGGCAACTAGGGGTGGTCAATAAATATTGGCCAGGCAGTGACACCGACAGCCCACGAGTGAATAAAAAAAAACAAATATATTTTCATCAGAGGTTGGTTTTAAAGAAACATTGTCTCAATAAAAAATTTGGTAAATCATTTTTAAATGCAAATTAGTTAAAGTAGAATTATATAAATTATAGTGCATAAGAAGACCACCTGGTTTTGTGTTTGTTTCTTTAAATGGAATTATCCATTGTAACATTTGTTCCTTGTCTTTCTTGAAAGTCTTATGATACACTGGTGGCATAATCACTGCACTTGATCCAGAAACTCCAGATCCAAGTCCCAATCAGACTCATGGAAATTTTATGGAGAAGAGATTTAACACATCATTTCTGCACTGGTGTTCTGAGCATATTGACCCATAACTCTGTGTGTTGTTTTGGTTTAAAGATTCATCCAATAACCTCTTGAATGCCTTGATTGGATCTATCTTCACCACCCTACCCGGCAGATTCATTGCCTAACTCCTCAACATGTGGAAAAGATTTTGCTCGCCTCACATTTGTTTTATTTTGCAACACACTTTAAAACTGTGCCGTCTTGTTGATGATCCATTTATGAATGGAAACAGGTTCCTCCTTTCCACTCTGTCCATACCCCCTCATGATTTTGAAAATTTCCATCAGCCTTCTCTGCTACAAGGAAAGCAGTCACAGTTTCTCCAATCTTACCTCATCACTGAAGTGACCCATTCCTGAAACCGTTCCCACAAACCTCAGCAACATGTTCATCACACTGAGGCCTACTGTAATGAGTGTAATGAGGTCAGCTAGGTGGACCGCATAGAATATGAGTTCCCTGACTGAGGCTGTTAATCTCTTCCAATCAGGGAGATCTAGCTAACAGATAAGAACAGGAGTGTCAGAGGTTCTGTTCACTCTGAGAGCTGGCTCTGAAGGAACTGAAGCAGAGTCAAGCACTCTCCATGTGTAAATAAAGGGTGACCTTGGTGAACAAATATTGGCCTCTCTTGGAGTTATTTCACTAACCAGTGTCTTTTATAAGGTCACATAACCTCCTTGCGTTCTATATCCCTGCTTATGAAGCCAAGGATACCATTTGCTTCTCTGTTCATTTATTAACATCTCTCTCTATATTTCCTGCCTCCTTTCATAACATACACATCGTTTAGAATATGACTCTTTATTTTGCACTGTGTCTCTTTGTATCAAAGTGCACCACCTCACATTTCTCTGCTTTGAGCCTCACCTACCACGTTTCTGTCCACACCACCAATGTGACAGTGTTTTTTAGAAGCTCTACATTATCTGCATAGTTTACAATTCTTTCAGGCTTCGTGTCACCTGCAAACTTTAAAATTGTCCCCCAGACAGCAAGGTTTAGATTATTTATTTCTAGCAGGAAAGGCATGAGCCCCAGTCCTGACCAGTGGATAACACCAACACAAATCTTCAGAATATATCTATTAAGGGTACAGACCAAATGGCGTCTTTCCTCACTGTAGGGTTTGTATAAAATATGAAAATCCAGTCTAATTGACTAAAATATTGATAGTTTGAGAAAAGGGATAAACTGACTAAAGATTAGACACAATGAGTTGAAACACTGAAGGGTTACAGCTGGAGGGTAAATATACTCAAAGTTGGAAATGTTGAATAATGACATTGAATAATCAAGATGGAAAATATATAACTGAAAGATCAGAAATGAAGGATAACCACCTTGAAAACTATGAAGCGCAATAAATAAACTGACCTTAATCAAACATTATTTGCAAGTTGATATTTCGTTTCTAAGATTAGACAAAGTTGGAAAGTAACTCGCTCCTGTAAATTAATGAACAACATCCTCCAAATTTGTGTTTAGAATTTGATTTGCATTTTCTAAAATCAATCTTTTTAATGTACTGTTGTAGTACAATTGATTTTGTAGATGGATTCAAGTGGTTAGTGCCACGATACTTAAGCATAATGAGCACAGTTGGAAAAAGACCAAAGAGTCTTAAATTGACCACATCTGATTTTAAATTCATTCATGATTGATTTAATGGTTCTACGCTGAAATTATCTTCAGGAATGCTTGCTCTGGAATGATGACATTTGTCAAGGTTACACCAATGCTGATACATAAGAACATAAACGCCAGATTCAAAGGATTTGGGCACAACATCTCTTCAATTAGATAAATTGGCATTGGGTTTCAATTACTGGAAACAGCAGCATTTTCCATCCCTCTACAATTAGAACTCAAATATTGATAAAAAGAGCATAGCTAAGCTTTCACTTGTATAATCAGATTGTTGGTTTTGATCCTGATTTTCATGGCTCAGGTCTGATTTTTTTTGATTTTCTGTAAATCACAGTAAGTTTGTGACAACCAAACCAAACTAACCACACTGCCAAGAAAGGGTGGTTTGCTGATGTTAAAAATGACGTTAATGATGGAAGTTTCTGTAACGTTACTGATTCTCTAAAAGTATGACTTGTAGAAGATATGTAAATAGTTTGCAGATTAAAATGAAAATCAGAAGCTCTGTAAGCTGTAGCAATTTTATATGCATGAGCTAAAAGAGGATTATATTTCCTGTGATTTGCTGCCAGCTGCTTGTTTAGTTATTAAGCAATACCATATTTTTCCAAAATTGCTTTGTTCCTGACATCCAAATGACTGTTCTAATTAGCTACAATTCTTATTCTCTCAGCCATTTGAATCAAAGCTGCTGCTTTTTCCTGAACACCTGTCTATAGATAGTTTCTTGATGCTAATAAGTCACAGGCTGCAGTGATCATACATACAGTGTTAAATTAGAAATCTTGAAGTCAGCTTTTTAGTCTTTTAGACTTCCACTCTGACATTTCATTTCTTTATGAGTGGCACAATGGTTAGCACTGCTACCTCCCAGCACCAGGAATGCAGGTTCAATTCCAACACCAACAGGTGACTGTCTGTATGGAGTTTGCACATTCTCCCCATGTCAGCATGGGTCTCTGCTGGGGTCTCTGGTGTCTTCCGACAGTCCAAAGATGTGCAGGTTCGGTGGATTGACCGTGCTGAATTGCCAATAGTGTCCAGAGATGTGTTGGTTTCCAATGGAAAATGCAGGGTTTCAGGGATGGGGTAGGGGGATGGGGATTGGTCTGTGTGGGATGCTCTTCAGACGGTCAGTGTGGATTTGTTGGGCCGAACAGCTGTAGAGATTCTATGGATTTATCATATACTATTTTTCTTTCCTCAGTACATAATATTTCAGACTTTAGCATTACACAGTTGCTCTGTTAGATACCACACCTTTTTGTCCCCTGGGATTTCAATTTGAAATAGTAAAAGAATATCTTAGAATCCCATAGAAAAGCAGCAAAACACTATCCTTCGACTTGTGGGGGTGGGGTGGGGGTATTTTTTTATGTAGAGGCAAATAAGGAAGTGGGAGTGGCAAAGGAAACAGACTAAAGAACATAAAATAATTTAAAATTTTACTTACCAGAATAATGGGTACTATGTAGGTCACAGAGCTTTAAGCACTCACCACTCACTTGTCGTTCCAGAGATAAAGCCAGTTTAAAATATTGGAAAATATTGGAAAGGATGCTTCTGGTAGCTATAAGAATCCAAGGTGTTTTAAGTCTCTGTAGGCTTACACTAACTTGCTGGGAGTTCACAGGATAAAATTACTCAGATTTTGACATCATTGGGCACTCATTTGTAAAATGCATTGAAAGTTAGTAGGTATTCAGATAAAGACGTTCAAAGAAGGTGGACAGTCTGGGAAATATAAAGGCTGTTTGTGTGATGCAGTTGCTTCTGATCCATGTTCTTTCCACTTAAAGAGTGCCCATCACTTTGACAACAGGAATCAAAGTAAACTGTTCAATTCCCCACAACAATAGTCTCTTATCTTTTCAAACAAAAACATTTAACCATATGGCTCATATTATACAACCAGAATAACTGAGGGAGAATCTCAGACTTATGTCTTCAAATAGTCAGGATTATCCTGAAGAGTTTCTCATCACAAAATAGTAGAAATATATTAAATAGAACACTCCTGAAAGAAGTGGGAGCAGAAATCAGGAGCAGCCTCTCCAAAAGACTAGGTCAATAGAAAGTAGAAAAATAAAACCCGAGAGTGATAAGACCTGTGTAAGGCAAATGTAACAAAGGTTACGGAGCCAAGGTCATCAGATAGATTTAAGTGAAAAATCAACTGTAATCTAACTAAATGGCAGAACAAGCTCGGGCTGTTGGCTGTGTTCCAATTGTAATGAGTCTGTAGGTAGTGATGACAGAAAAGTGTTTTGTCGTAAACATAGGTGGAACAAAACTAGCATTTTGTGGTCATCAATATCTTTCAGCTCTTCTGTAACATCACAGCACAAGCTCTTACTACATCCAAGGAGTGATATTGCAGCAATCCTCTTTTCATAGAATCATTAAATCCCTGCAGTTGGAAGCAGGTCATTCAGTCCATCGAGTCCACACTGCCCCTCCAAAGAGTATCCCACCCATACTCACCACACGCACACATACACCCCGACATACACAAACACCCCAGACACAGCCCGACGCACACACACCCCGACACACACACACACCCCGACACACACACACCCCAGACAACACACAC
>NC_057715.1:95273539-95277443 GCF_004010195.1 Chiloscyllium plagiosum
TGTAGGAGTGTGTGTGAATGTGTGTGGGTATAGGAGTGCCTGTGTGTGTGTGTAGGAGTGCCTGTGTGTGTAGGAGAGTGTGTGTGCGTGTATAGTGTAATGGCATTTGTGGGGTGAATTTGTACTTGCAGAGTTACATTGTACTTTGTTCAAAAACTGCATGAATCCATGTAAGATTCTGTTAATCCGTTTTTTAGATTAGAATCAGTCTAAATATTATGGCACAGACAGCAGTACACAGATGGCTATTCATTTGCTGAGATGTTAAACCAAGGCACTGTCTGCTCTCAGATGAATCTAAAGGATTCTTATTACATTATTTGGAACTGAAGTAGGGGAGGTCTTTCCTGGTCAATATTTACCACTTAGTTATCATCACACAAACAGATTACCTGTTCGTTATCAAATTGGTTGTTTGTGTCAGTTTGCTATTTGTAAATTAGCCTTTTACTGTGCTGGAGACCTCAATGACTCAGCTAATTGTTGCTCCTCAGATGGTGAGACACCTGGCATCTACAGGAATGCATCATCTATGACCCTTTGGATAACACCACAAACTGTTAAATGCTGCTTTTTATACCTTTAAGGACTTTGCAAACTTTATCTCAAATATTGGTACCAGGATATTACATTAGCATTGATGACAGAATAGCTGGTCCATAATTACCTGGGTCTCTAGGTCCTTTTACCATATTTCTCTATCCTCTTCACGATCCAGAAGCATAGGATCCCACTGTGACTTGGCTAGCTGGATTCAGAACTGGCTTGCCCATAGAAGGCAGAAGGGTAGTGGTAGAAGGGTGTTTTTCTGGCTGGAGATCCGTGACTGGTGCTGTTCCACTGGGATCCATACTGGGACCTCTCCTTTTTGTGATATGTAACTCGGATGAAAATGTAGATGAGTGAGTTAGTAAATTTGCAGATGATACAAAAAGATCGGTGGAGTTGTGGATCATGTAGAAGGTTATCAAAGGATTTAAGAAGATATAGATCAGTTACGGTAATGGGCAGAGAAATGACAGATGGGTAAGTGTGAGGTGCTACACTTCGAGAGATCAAATGTTAAGGAAAAGTATACAGTTAATTGCAGGATCCTGAACAACACCGATATAAAAAAAGGGATCATGGGGTTCAAGTCCATAGTTCCCTGAAGGAAGCCACGCAAGTCGATATGGTGGCAAAGAAGGTGTATGACATGCTTGCCTTTATTGGTTGGGTATTGACTACAAGAGTCAGGCTGTTATGTTGCAGTTTTATATGACTATGGTTACGCCAAAGAGAGTGGTAGGAGTCTGGAATGCACTGCCAGGGGTAGTACTGGAGGCAGATATTTTCGGGGTGTTTCAGGGACTTTTAGATATAGACATGAATATGCGAGGAATGGAGGGGGTATGGACCAATGGCAGTCAGAAGAGGTTAGTTTAATTTGGTGTCATATTCAGCACAACATCATGGTCCAATGGGCCCATTCCTGTGCTGTACTGTTCTGTGTTCTTGTCATGAAAACCTTAATTTTTTGTTGTTAGGCCAGTTGCCATCTTTAAGAACAGTTAGCTGTACTTACTTGTCTCAGTTGTTTCACTTCCATGGCACTTATTCAAGAATGTAACCACAATGTCAGCAGGAATGGTTATTCTAGTTTATTTCACTTTTTAAAAAATGCATGCTTCTGCCTCAATGTTTTACATATTTGTCTGAAGATTCCATGAAATAGTTCTGATAGCAAATATTCCCTAATTTGTGAGGTTCTCGTTGCCACCCACATTATTGACATGCCATCTGTGAAAACCGTCTAGTCAGGTTTGGAAATGGATAATTAAGTGCAGGTAATTGATACATAGTTTTAACAAGGATCATTGAGAGTGAGACACAAATTTGACTGAGAGTTCCTTCAGCTGTTGTAATAAATGTAATGTTAATGTAAATAAATATAATGAGGAAGCATCATAGCTGAAATCGTTTTCACTTTTATACTCCAGTGCAATGATCAAAATTCAGGTTGCTTGGTTACATAAAAATTATACATGCTTGTACTTTATGATATGATGTATATTTACTTTGAAGGAAAAATTACATTCCTAATTGAAATAAATAAAACAAATTTTGAGCAAGCATGATTGGGATGAAGACCAAGAAAAAGGGGCAAGACAGGACAGATTAGATGTCAGAAGGATTAGTTTTCCAGCACCAAAGGAAATGGTAACGGTAGAAGATAAAAAAGGACAAAGAGATGCATAGACCAGTTTTGCTACTGACTGAAAACAAAGACATGAGAAAATGTGAAATATGTAGAAAAACAGGAAACAATATTGGTAGACCCTTTACTACCTGAATTTTTTGAACACACTGTTGAGTTCAGAACACTGTATTGTGTCAACTTAAAAGATGAGGTACTTTTCTTCAAGTCTACATTGAGTTTCACTGGAACAATGCAGGAGGTCAAGGACAGAGATATCAGTGTGAGAGCAAGATGAGGAATTAGAATGGCAGACCACTGGAAGTTCAGGATCAAGCTTGCAAAGTGATGTGACTGTCCCCAGCCTGCAGTGAAGGCAGAATCAATCCACAGATTCAAGAAAGAAATACAAATATCTCTGATGAAAAGTGAGATAAAGGGCTGTCGAAAACAGGCAGGAAGGTGTTGTTGAGACCAGAATAAGATCAGCTATGGTCAGATTTAGATTTTTAGATTTTAGATTCAGGAGAACAGTGATAGTATATAATGTTGCCACACATGGTACCATCTTAAGTACCAAGTTACCTAGGTACAAAAAAACTTAGGTACAAAGTAATAACAGAAACAAGAGTTAGAAGTTAAGTATTACTTCATAGACATTAGAAAAATAAAGAAAGAGTTTATATTAGAGTCTTTTGTAGTTTAATCGAGGAAAATAAGGGAATAAGTTAAAAGTTCAACAGTCTTTGATGAGTTCTTCCTTACCTTGTTCTCTGTCTGTTCCTGATGCCCAGCCACAATACTGTTGCTGCTGCTGGGACTGCCATCTTTCCGATCTCCCATGCTGCCTCAGGAACATGCCCAGATAGCATCCACTCACACAACGAGCTGAGACACCACCATGAGCCGCCGAGAGACTGGCCAACTTACTGCCAAGAGGCCAGGCTGAGAGCTGCCGAGAGGCCAGGCTGAGAGCTGCCGAGAGGCCAGGCTGAGAGCCGCCGAGAGACCGGCCAACTTACTGCCGAGAGGCCAGGCTGAGAGACGCCGAGAGACCGGCCAACTTACTGCAGAGAGGCCAGGCTGAGAGCCGCCGAGAGACCGGCCAACTTACTGCCGAGAGGCCAGGCTGAGAGCCGCCGAGAGACCGGCCGACTTACTGCCGAGAGGCTAGGCTGAGAGCTGCCAAGTGGCCAAAGTAGGAGAGAAGAAAAAGAAGCAGAGGAGTGGAGGTGCTCCTGTTGGAGTGTCCTACTCTGAGGCTGTCATGCTAAATGGCAGAGGGAAGAATGACCTTTTCCCACTCCTAATCCTTATGTTCCTATATTCCTACGTGAGTGATATTCCAAGTGGCTACCTGAGCTACATATGGTCTACCTGAGATACAGGAGACCATGTTGTGAACTGTAAGCTCTTTAGAATGGATTGAAAGAAGTTCAAGTAAATCGCTGCTTGAGCTAAAAGGATAGGGTGACTAATTAAGGCAGTAAAACAATGACTGCAGATGCTGGAAACCAGATTCTGGATGAGTGGTGCTGGAAGAGCACAGCAATTCAGGCAGCATCCAAGGAGCTTCGAAATCGGTGTTTTGGGCAAAAGCCCTTCATCAGGAATAAAGGCAGTAAGCCTGGAGCATGGAGAGATAAGCTAGAGGAGGGTGGGGGTGGGGAGAAAGTAGCATAGAGTACAATGGGTGAGTGGGGGAGGGGATGAAGGTGATAGGTCAGG
>NC_057715.1:95277479-95338323 GCF_004010195.1 Chiloscyllium plagiosum
AGGTTTAAGGTGAGAGGAGAAGGATTTAAAAGGGACCTAAGGGGCAACTCTTTCACGCAGAGGGTAATGCGCGTATGGAATGAGCTGCCAGAGGAAGTGGTGGAGGCTGGTACAATTACAACATTTAAAAGGCAACTGGATGTGTATATGAATAGGAAGGGTTTTGAGGGATGTGGGCCAAGTGCTAGCAAAAGATTAATTGAGATATTTGGTCAGCATGGACAAGTTGGACCAGAAGGTCTGTTTCCATGCTGTACACCTCTCTGATTCTATGACCCTATAAGTGTTTGGGACTTTTAAAGATAAGGTATGAGAAGATAAAATGACAGGTGTTACATTCCTGCGTTTGTATTTAAAGGCGCCATGTTAAGGGGATGAAGTGCTCGGGGTGACTGAGTAGTGGACGGGGATATCATGGATGGAGTGATCCTTCAGAATGCTGAAATTGGAGGGGAAGATATGTTTGGTGTGACATCATACTGGAGGTGGCAGAAACAGCACAACTCATCATTTTGAAAACAAAGGCTACTGGAGTGGAAGGTGAAGAGCTCTATTGTGGTTCTGCTTCAGAGGCAATAGGTGAAATCAGAAGTGTGGAAGATGTAGTAAACACTGTCAAGACATGATGCAGAAAGTCCCAATTCTCAGTTGAGGGAAGAACGAAGGCATTTCAGAGACAATGATGTGGAAAGTTGCATCACCAGAAGAGATGTTACAGAAATGGAGGAACTGTGAGAATGGAATGGAGTCAATACTAAATTTAGGGCATTTAAAAGTATCCTTTTAAACATTCTTTCATAGGATGTGGGAGTTACTGGTTTGCACAGAATTAATGGTCCATGCCTAGTTGTTACTGAGAAAGTGGTGGTAAGCCACTTTTGAGCTGCTGCAGTCCATTAGTGTAGGGACACCCACAGTGTAGTTAGGAAGGGATTTCCAGAATTTTGACCCAGTTGCAGTGAAGGAACAGCAATATAGTCCACTGCAGGATGGTGTATGGCTGGGAGGGGAACTTGCAGATGGTAGAATTGCCATGCATATAATACCCTTATGTTCCAGATGGCAGAGGTTACAGTTTGGAAAGTGCTGTCAAGGAACCTTGGTGAGCTGCTGCAGAGTATCTTATTAGGGCATACACTTCTATCATGTGCGATGGAGGTGAAGGGAGTCCATTTTGAAGGTTGCAGATGGGGCTCCAGTCAAGTGGTGTGTTTTGTCCTGGTGATGTTAAGCTTTGAGTGTTGTTGGAGCTGCACTTACCCAGGCAAGTGGACAGTATTCCATCACACTCCTGATATATGCCTTGTTGATGGTGGACAGGGCTTTGGGGATTCAGGCTGTGGGAATCAGTGGGCTTATGATAGCCTATCACTAGAATGAAGACAAACAAACCAAGAAAGGGGACAGAAGAATCATAGATGGATCATGTGATTTTAGAATAACTTGATTAATGGAACATTTTGGATTTAAACATCATGACATTGTTGCTACTGCAGGATCATCACCAAAAAAACCTGCAATTATAGTAGCAGTGATCATAATAGGAATTTTAGTGTCTCTGACATTACAATTGGAGATGCTCTCTGACCTTGTTGAGTGGTTCCTGTATTTTCTGTTCTCAACTCATATAGACCAACCTGTTCAAAACACAAATTGATCCTCCGCTTTCATGCTCAAAGCATTAAATCTAGCCAATTTCTAAACCACTTTTCCCAGAGAAAATAGCACATTTTTAATATTCTAATTCTTGTATAAAATAACAGGTTTTCATTAAGTGTTCCTCATTATTTTTGTTTGCACTAAATCATTGAATTAATGTGGTATTTATATCTGCCAATAGATCATTTCAACTGTAATCTGTTCCAAATCTCATACTGATCTAAACATACTTGGCAAAGAATGATGTGTGTCTCATCAAGACAAGACTGATCTACCTCAACAATAGGTTCTGCCATCCTTGGTTTTTCTTCATCATGAGGTTGGTATTTTGATTAAAGTTTATTGGCTTTTTTAGCTGTTGCCCTTTATTCTATCCCAAAATCATCTCTTGAGTGTCAACAGTCAGATACTTTGGCAATGACCTGCCAATAAGAAGCTGCAACTTCAGCAGAAGGACACAAAACCCCATTTGAATGGGAATTTTCCCAAAATTGTTTTTCAGAACTGATACACTATGCAAAATTGTGGGATTCCTTTGTGTTCCTCTGGCAAAATTCTTCTGACAATTCAAACAAGATGGCGACGGAGTAACAGGGCTATGCGCGGGGTCTTGAGCCCAGGGCTTATATGCTCCATTTCTTTTTTTTTTCTTTTTAACTTCTGCATGCAAAACAATAATTTTCACTGTACTTTGGTACCTGCGACCACAATAAATCAAATCAAATCAAATCAGATCAAATATTTGCAGATATTGTTTCACATACTTTTCAAAGAAAGAAATGCCTAACAACCCATCTCACATCTGAGGAGCTTGTTTAGAATCAAATATTCCTAATTTGAATTTGAGATAACAAAATAAATTGTTAGAATACCTTTTCAAATAAATTTTAATAGGAGTTCATAAAAAGCAGTTCATACACTCGTAGTGTTTTCACTTTGGTATGAACTGATCCAGGTACAAATGTGCCCAGAATTACTCTAAAATTGAGTTTTTTTTCATTTGAGCTTCTGATAAAGCATTTGCATATCACCAATACAATATCTACTCAGAATCAGTGAAATTAGTAGTTTCCTTGAATGTAATTTTGCTAACAAAACTTTTGCTTTAAAAATATTCCTTTATATGTTTATGTGTGTTGAATTAATGTTTTTAGTCAGCGCTTCATCCAGCAGCTTGTGAAGAGTCTGGTTGTTAAGCATTTGACAAAGTCGCTCATGGTAGGTTGGCCCAGAAGATGAAGACACATGGAATCCTGAATGAGTTGATAGATTGGACATAAAATGGGTGAAGTTGTGAATAGTGGGGAAGATTGTCAAAGGGTACAAGAGGTTAGAGATCAGTGAAACATTGGGCGGAGAAATGGCATGGAATTTAATCCAGACAATGGTGATGTATTTTGAGAGGTCAAATGCAAGAGGAAAGTATACAGTAAATGGCAGGACACTTAGGAGCATTGATATACATTGGGATCAATGAATGTAAGTCCACACCTTCCTGAAAGTGGCAACACAAGTGGATAAAATGATAAAGAAGGTGTACAGCATTTTTATCTTCCTCAGTCTGGCATTGAATATAAAAGTTGGCAAGTCATAGTGCAGCTGTATAGAACTTTAGTTAGACTACATTTGGAGTATTGCATGCAGTTCTGATCGCCACACTATGGAAGCACGTGGAGGTTTTGGAGATGGTGCAAAACATTTACCAGGATGTTTTCTGGATTAGAGTCTATTAGCTATAAGGAGATCTTGGACAAACTTGGATTCATTTTTGCCAGAGCATTGAAGGCTGAAGGGCAGCTTGATAGAAGTATATAAAATTATGAGGGAAATGGGTTGAGTGTACAGTTGGAGTCTTTGTCCCAGGGTAGTACAGGTGCACAATCCTTTATCCAAAATGTTCGGGACCAGCTGATTTTCGGAATTCAGAATTTTTCGAATTTCAAAATAAGTGACACTTGGATGGTGAAATTTTTAAAAATCTTACCCGAGGAGCATGGCTCACTCAGTAAAGCAGGCATTGAGAGAGAACCCAGGCCTGCTGGTGCTGGGCCACGCTCCCCCCATGTCGCATCTGAGTGACACGCATCGAGTGGGTGTCGACTTGGGTTAACTGTTTGCACGCCAAACCACCTTGTTAATGAGAAAAACATTTCACAAAATACCTTCGGATTTTGGAGCTTTTCGGATTTCAGGATCACAGCTACAGAAATGAAGGTTGTCGAGGAAGGTTTGTGTATTGAGTCAGTATGGGTGGAAGTTTGGGAACAGCAAGAGAGCAGCCACCTCATTGGGGTTTTCTATAGACCCTCTAATAGCAGTAGGGAGATCGAAGAACTCATAGGCTGGCAGATTTTGGAAAAATGCAGATATAGCAGGGTTGTTGTTATGGGTGACTTCAACTTTCTCAATATTGACTGGAACCTCCTCAGTGCAGATGGTTTGGACGGAGCCATTTTTGTCAGGTGTGTTCAGGAGGGTTTCCTTACTCAGTATGTAGACAGACCGATGAGAGGAGAGGCCATTTTGGATTTGGTGCTCAGCAATGAGCCAAGACAAGTGTCAGATCTCGCGGTGGGAGAACACTTTGGTGACAGTGATTACAACTGCCTCACATTTACCATAGCCATGGAGAGGGAAAGAAGCAGTTACCGAGGGAAAATTTTTAATTGGAGAAAAGGAAATTTTGACGCTATCAGACAGGAGTTGGGAAGTACAGACTGGGAGCAATTGTTCCACAGAAAGGGCACAGCAGACATGTGGAGACTATTTAAGGAGCAGTTGTTGCGAGTGATGCATAAATTTGCTCCTCTGAGATAGTCAAGAAGGGGTAAGATTAAGGAGCCTTGGATGACCAGAACAGAGGAGCTTCTCATCAAAAGGAAGAAGGCAACTTACATAAGGTGGAGGAAGCAAGGATCTAGCACAGCTTTAGAGGATTACAGGCTTACTAGAAAGGAGCTCAAAAATTGGCTAAGGAGAGCCAGGAGGGGGCATGAGAAAGGTTTGGTGGGAAGGATTAGGGAGAACCCAAAGGCATTTTACTCATACATGAGGAATAAGAGAATGATCAAGGAGAATGTAGGGCCGGTCAGGGATCGCATAGGGAACCTGTGCGTGGACTCTCAGCAGATTGGGGAAGACCTAAATGAGTTTTTTGCTTCAGTTTTCACTAAGGAAAGGGACCTTGTTGTGAATGAGAACTTTGAGGAGCTGGGAAACTGGCTTGAACAGATCAAGATTGAGGAAGTTGATGTGCTGGAAAGTTTGGCTAACATTAAGATAGATAAGTCCCCAGAGCCAGACCAGATTTATCCTAGGCTGCTCCAAGAAGCGAGAAAGGAGGTTGCTCAGCCACTGGCGAAGACCTTTGCTTCCTCACTCTCCACGGTAGTTGTACCGGAGGATTGGAAGGGGGTGAATGCTGTTCCTCTTTTAAAGAAAGGTAATAGGGAAATCCCTGGTAATTATAGACCAGTCAGTCTTACGTCTGTATTCAGCAAGGTTTTGGAAAGAATTCTGAGGAATAGGATTTATGACTATTTGGAAAAGCATAACATGATTAAAAGTGGTCAGCAAGGATTTATGAGGGGCATGTCATGCCTCACAAATGTTATTGAGTTCTTTGAGGACGTGGCAAGATAGGTTGACAAAGGTCAAGCAGTGGGTGAGATGTATATGGATTTCAGCAAGACATTTGATAAGGTTCCCCATGGTAGGCTCATTCATAAAGTCAGGAGGTGTGGGAAACAGGGAATTTAGCTATCTGGATTTAGAATTGGCTGGCTGAAAAAAGGCAGAGAGTGGTTGCAGATGGAAAGTATTCTGCCTGGAGGTCAGTGGTGAGTGGCGTCCCACAGGGCTCTGTTCTTGGGCCTCTGCTCTTTGTAGTTTTTATAAATTACTTGGATGAGGAGGATGAGGGGTGGCTTAGAAAATTTGCCAATGACACAAAGGTTGGAAGTGCCATTGATAGTATCGAGGGTGGTTGCAGGCTGCAATGCGACATAGACAGGATGCAGAGTTGGGCTGAGAAATGGCAGATGGAGTTCAACCTGGATAGATGCAAACTGATGCATTTTGGAAGGTCGAACTTGAATGCTGAATATAGGATTAAAGACATGATTCTTGGTCGTGTGGAGGAACAGAGGGATCTTGGTGTTCAAATGCATAGATCCCAAGTGGATAGGGTTGTTAAGAAAGCATATGATGTTTTGGCTTTCATTAAAACGGGGATTGAGTTTAAGAGCCGCGAGGTTTTGCTGCATGTCTAAAAAACCCTGGTGAGACCACACTTGGAATATTGTGTCCATTTCTGGTCGCCCTGTTATTGGAAAGATGCAGAGGCTTTGGAGAGAGTGCAAAGAAGGTTTACTAGGATGCTGCCTGGAGTGGTGGACTTGTCTTACAAAGAGAGATTGACTAAGCCCAGACTTACCTCTCTGGAGAGAAGGAGGAAGAGTGGTGACCTGATCGAGGTGTACAAGGTAATGAGAGGCATGGATAGAGTCGATAGCCAGAGACTTTTCCCAGGGCAGGATTGACTGCCACAAGGGATCATAGTTTTAAGGTGTTTGGAGGAAGGTATAGAGGAGACATCAGAGGTAGGTTCTTTATGCATTGAGTTGTGAGTACATGGAATGCATTGCCAGTGGTGGTGGAAGCAACGCCATTAGAGATATTTAAGTGACCGCTGGACATACACATGGACAGCAGTGAATTGAGGGGTGCATAGGTTAGGTTATTTTGTTTTAGATTAGGACTAATTCTCAGCACAACATTGTGGGCCAAAGGGCCTGTTCTGTGCTGTGTTTTTCTATGTTCTATGTTTTAAGACCCTTGTTAAGACCCACCTTTGCGATTGAACATTTAGTCACACTTCCTAATACCTCATCCCTTCTTTCGTTCAGTGTCTTTTTTTTGATTATGCTTCTGTGAAAACTCTGACATATTTTTAAAGACATGTCTGAAAATGCAAATTGTTCCTTGCACTACTCTTGCGGGAAAAACAAAATAAGCAGAATACTCTAAAAATGCAAGTTGATTGTATGTGAAATGTGGTCACTTACAATATGTCAGAGGTTGAGGTCAGTTTATGATGACCTTGAAGGTGCACGTGTAATAACAGTGAAACTGTCAGCGTTCACCAGAAACTGACAGGAACTTCTAGAATCTGCATATTGACACTTCAACTTAGACATCAGGAAGCCAGTATTGGTTACCCTCTGTTCTTCCACAGAGTGTGCTGTTGCAGGCTTGTAATCAACACAGATCTGTTATTTAGTAGCCATTGAAAATCTAAAGCTTTGTTGAACTAGGCATAATTCTTTAAATAGCATTCTTCAAAATTACTTCTGAACAGCCTCTCTGGCCCTGAAACTAAATAAAAATGTAGAGTATTTATCTTTTAAAACTTGCTTATAGTGTTTTAGTGTCTGGAGGATTTGATGGCTGGATTGATTGGATGCAGGGATCATGTTCTGTGTGTCTGGAGGAGTCTAGAACAAAGGGTCACAATGCCAGAATATACGATAGGTCATTTAGGACTGAAATGAAGGGAAATTTCTTTACTCAGATGGGAGAGAACCTATGTAATTCTCTATTATTATAAGACTGTGTAGGCCAAGTGACTGAATAGATTTATGAAAGTGATAGATGGATGTTTAGATACTAAAGCTATCAGGGAACCATGAAGGGACAAGAGTATGATGTTAACATAGAAGATAAGCCATGATCAAGAATGTTAGAACAGGCTTCATGGGCTGAATGGCCTCCTCCTGCTTCTGTTTTCTATGTTTTTACCTTTATCCCATGTGTACAACCTAAAATACAGGTCATCTTGGATGGATAATCGTACATTTGAATTCTGGTATGTCTGCTCACTTGCAAAAGCAATTGTTTTATTTGTCATTGGCATTTTGTACGTTGACAAAGTTTCACTTTCTGTCCCTAGGAAAGATCCATTCTTGTCTTCAAAATATAGTTCTTAAACTGAAGGTGGCAAAGCATTCCATATCTTAACGTAGAATTTACAATGTGGAAACTGTCCACTCAACTAAACAGATTCATAGCAAAGTTTATGTTCCACAATGGGATGCCACTCACCCCATCCCATATCACAGCATGATCCTTTGATCTTAAAAGATTATAATCTTCCTGTCCCATACATTTATCCAGCTTTCCCTGAAATATGTTTCTTTGCATGGAAAGAAAACTCTAAACACCCCTGATCATTCCAGTCTTACATTCATGCCCTCATGTTACTATGCGCTATCATTTTGGTAAATCATTTCTATGCCATCTCTTTGGGCTTTGTATTGTAAAGTCTCATGATCAAAATAAAATGGTATCATCTATCATTTCATTGTAAGAAAATTAATAGTTTGCAATCCAATCTTTAAAAAGAAATAGCAACATGTTTAACAAAAAAAAAGCTATTCCCTGATGGAACCCGTATTGCTGTCATCTACTTGTTATAACCGTTTAGTAATTAGCCTGATTTTGCTATAAAACACATGGAGGGAGGTTGCAGAAAGGCCTTGTGCTTTCAGAAACTGTTACTTTCTACATGACTGATGAGCAAAGGTCCATGTATTAAAAGCAACTGTGCTTTTAGTTGTACAGATGTGACCTGGAAAATACTCTAAAGAAATTATGTGCATGGTTGAAGTTGTAGGATCGTAAATTCCTGGTCAAAGCTCTTTAATATCTCTGATGACTTTTGCAGACTAAATCCGTTCTGTGATTATGGATTTTCAGCTAATGAAGATTCGATTTACTTTTTTTTAGTTTTTCAAAGAGGCATTACAGATAATTTACTGGGTTTCAACCCTCTAGCCAATTTACTCTCGGACAATTTGCTGCCTCATTTGACATAGTGTGAAATTAAAAATGCTGATTTAAATCATCAAAGAGTGTTATTGAAGAAAATATCTCACTGAGCCATATGAGGAGATATTAGGTTAGAAGACCAAAATCAACTGGTTAGCCATTTTATTTGATGTGTGTGGGATTTTGCAGTGCAGAATTTGGCTACCATATTTATTTACATAATGGAGTGATGGCTTCCTGGAATAAGTTGTGTGGTACTTCAGCATATCCTAAGGATGTTCACAGGGAGTAGATGACTATGTAAGACAATGGCAGATTGTGTATTTTGGAATTTGCTTCAAGTGATAAGTCTTTCCTCAAATTTAAATTTAGTTGAAGAGTCAGATGTTGACAGAGAATTTCTAAACTTCAGATTAGTCAAATAGTCTTGTTAAATATGGAGATGCCTGGCAGTGGTGGTTATCCAGCAATCAGCTGAAAGTTGTTGGTTCATGGGCATTAACTACTGCAATAGGAAGCTAACATAGCTTGTGAGTCACCAGACTCTATATAAATAGATAGTTTTCACAAAGCAATGAAGTAAAGAATAGGCAAAGAGAAAAAAACAGGCCAGAAGGCATAGACAATGTGTGTAATTGGAAATGTAGCTTATGTGGGGCTGCAATGTTAAGGTGAAAGAGACACTCCAATTTCCACCTGTTTGCAGTCCCCAGTAGTTGAAGAAGATGCACGTTGCTCCTGATAAATTAAGGGTAACCTCAAGAATGGGTTGAGAGTTTGAAGAGCTCAGGGATGTGTCTGTGATTTCAGACCATTCCCAAATACATTGACTTGTAACTTTACATCCCAGAAAGTTAGTGACGGATGGTGCTGAGCATTTTTCTTATTTAAGTCAGGAAATTTGAATCAGGGTGAGTAAAACTTGATTTGAAATAATACAAATCTTCTGAAATTCAGGTAATTTATTTGTTGTGTATTTATTCTAATAAGGTTTACTAGCAGTAATTAACTTTGTTAGTACCTATGGGGTTTATTAATCAAGCATTAACTAAGAAGAATAAACTCATCAACACACTCTATGGATTGTATGCATCTGGTGTGTTGTGACTGCAGGAAATGAGAATGGTGGATGCCAGTGTGATCCATGGCAAACACAACTGCAGTCAATATCTGTGGCTTGAGGAGTTTCAGCTTGGAGTTCATGAGTTAGAGGCTGAACGAGAGACACTGCACTGCATCAGGGAGCAGGCTTTGGATTTTATCAGGAACATATAAATATGGAGAATAGGTGCAGGAGTAGGACTTCAGCCTACACCACCATTCACCGTGAGCATGGCTGATTATTGAATGTCAGCGTCCCACTGAAGTCAGAGGTCAGAGACAGCTAATGTAACTACGATTGAGGCAGGGAAGGGAACCCAGAAGGTGGAGGTGGAGGAGCCACCGTTATTGTGATTGTTCCAACAGGATTGAAGGTTTTCCAGCTTCTGTGAAAGAGAACAGGGAGTGCAATGTGAACACTGATCATGGCAGTATGATACGGGAAGGAATGGAGTAAACAGGAATATTGTCCTAACAGGGGACACTGTAGTCAGATGGAGAGACAAAATTCTCTGTAGCTAAGAGTGAAAGTGCAGAAGACTGTGTTGCCTGCCTGATTCCAGAGTTTAGGACATTGCTTTGGGCTGGACAGCAGCATGCAATGGGAGGGATGGGTCCAGTATTTGTAGTCCAGGTGGCTACCAACTATATCGATAGGACTAAGGAAGGAGTTCTGCTTGAGCAGCAAGCAGCCAAATTATAAAGCAGATCCTGAAAGGATTATTACCCAGATTGCTCTCTGGATTATTACTTCAGCTATGAGCAAATTGGTATGGCGTTAATAAGATTAAAGGAATGAATTTGTTGTTCAAGACTGGTGTGAGAGAAATGGGTTTCAATTCACAGAATCACAGAAATATTATGATACTGAAGGGGGCTATTTGACCCATTGTGCCTGCACAAGTTCATTAAATGAGCATCGTTATCTAGTGCCAATCTCCTGCTTTTTTTCCTCATAACCTTGTACATTATTTTTTTATCCAAATAATCATTAAATGCCCTTTTGAATGCCTCAGTTGAATCTATCTCCATCACATTTCCAGGCAGTTCATTCCAAACCCTAACAACTCATTGAGACTTTTTACTACTCTTGTAGGACATGGGCATTGCTGGCTAGCCAGCACTTTAGCCTGTTCCTAGTAAAGGTGGTGCCTCAGATACTGAAGCAGTGCAACAAGATCTGGATATTAACCAGCCTTGGTCTGATAAGTGGCAAGTAACATTCGTATTACACAAACGTGACATAATGACCATCTCCAATTACAAACAATGGTGTTACCATTACTACATCCCCCACTAACAATACCATCCACCAGAAACTTAGCTCAACTTGCTGCATAAACAGTGGCTACAAGACCAAGTTAGGCTCACTGGTCTATGGTCCCCTGGCTTGTCTTTACCGCCCTTCTTAAACAGTGGCACCACATTAGCCAACCTCCAGTCCTCCGGCACCTCTCCTGTGACTATCGATGATACAAATACCTCAGCAAGGGGCCCCGCAAACACTTCCCTAGCTTCCCAGAGTTCTAGGGTACATCTGATCAGGTCCTGGGGATTTATCCACCTTTATGCGTTTTAAGACATCCAGCACCTCTTCCTCTGTAAAATGGATATTTTTCAAGATGTCACCATTTATTTCCCTACATTTTATATCTTCCTTGTCCTTCTCCGCAGTCAACACTGATGCAAAATACTCACTTAGTATCTCCCCAATCTCCTGCAGCCTTGCTGATCTTTGAGGGGACCTATTCTCTCCCTAGTTACCCTTTTGTCCGTAAGGTATTTGTAAAATCCCTTTGGATTTTGTTCTTTGTCATCTGAGGAATTCTTTTCCTTGCAACACAGTGGAGGCTGGTTCAATGGATTAATTCAAACGTGAGCTGGATACATTTGTGAGAGACAAGAGAGTAAAGGGTGAGGGACAGGAGATTGGAAAGTGGAGCTGAGACCACAACCAGATCAGTCATCATCTTACTGAATGGCACAATAGGCTTGAACAGCTGAGAGACCTGTGTCTGTTTTAAAGTCAAATGTTCCTGCACTGACCCTTCAAAGGATGTCTAGATAGTTTAGATTACTTACAATGTGGAAACAGGCCCTTCAGCCCAACAAGTCCACACCGACCCGCCGAAGCGCAACCCACCCATACACCTACATTTACCCCTTTAACGTAACACTACGGGCAATTTAGCATGGCCAATTCACCTGACCTGCACATCTTTTGTGACTGTGGGAGGAAACCGGAGCACCCGGAGGAAACCCACGCAGACACGGGGAGAATGTGCAAACTCCACACAGTCAGTCGCCTGAGTCGGGAATTGAACCCGGGTCTCTGGCGCTGTGAGGCAGCAGTGCTAACCACTGGGCCACCGTGCCGCCCACCGTGTCGACATTTTGTAGCACCATGGTATTTTCTGAACCCCCTCAGCAGCACTCACCTCTCTGAATGGGGCTGCTGCCGTACCAATGATAACTGTGATTCAGCTGACAGTACTTGGAACCACAAGGTCTCAGGTTCAATTCACACTCCTGTCTTGAGGTTAATTTAGGATATCTGGTCGGCATGGAGGAGTTGGACCGATGGGTTTGTTTCCATGCTGTACAACTCTATGATTCTCTGAGCACCTAAAAACTAAGGCTGACAGTCCAGGGAGCGCTGCATTGTTAGAGGTGCTGTCTTCTGAATGACTTCATAACCGAAGGTCCTATCTACCTGCTACGGCACATGTCAAAGACTCCTTGGCATGATTTCTAAGAGGAGAAATGGAGCTATTGCTAGTGTCTGGGCCAATAACTATTCCTCAATCACACAAAAAGAATTATCTGGTCATTACCATATGGTTGATCCTATTCATAATAAAAGAAACAGCGGTGGAACACAGATGTTAATCTCTTCTGCTGATGCAGTGTTATGGACCAGGTAAGATTCCTCAAAATATTTTAAGAAGCTAGCTTAGACCTGAACTTTTTCTTATTTTTAAGGAAGATGTGAAGTGTTCCAGATGTGATGCAACTGCTCCAATTTAAACACTACTTTTAAAACACAAACAAAAGACAGCAGAATTTAGAGTAACTTAACTATTGGAAAATTAGCTGATCTGATACAGCAACTTAACTAATTAACTGTTCCAATCCAGTAGCATTCCATAAACACACTTCTTGGCAAAAAGTTAAATTCAAACACAGCTTCTTATAGGCAGGAGGGAACAACATGCAGGGAGAGATTTTGGAGAAAGTCAGAGGAATTCTTTACTGCAGCTTGCAATACCTCTGGACTCCTACATCTTGTGACTTCTACAACTAAAACAAACTAGAGAAAACCTGAACTGGGAGAACTGGCTACTCCCCTTCCATTGTTAAACTGTTAAACTTCCCAGACTTCTCAGTACCTCTGCCTTTATGACCTCTCTTCAAAACAACCAAGGACAGTGATAGCATCGTCACAACAGCCAACGCAGCTGAAGAGGAGCCACAACAGAAATTGCTCATGGATCTCATCAGGTCTGGCAGCATCAATGGGGAGAGAAACAGAGTTAAAATTTAGAGTCTGGTGACACTTTATCAGAAAATGATGTTCCAGCCCATGTTTGTCTATAAATAATATACCTCAAAAATTAATAGACAGATTTCAACAAAACTTGGTACACTGATAGTTTATGGCCCTAGGAATAGCTAATTAGTTTTTGCTGAAGATGTGGATCAGATTCTGATTTTTTTTGAAGAATCTGTTAACATAGGGGGATTAAGTAAATTGATTTTTCTTTTAGAAGCAATTTAGAAAATACTGAAGAAACTCAGCAAGTCTGGCACCATCTGTGGAGAAAGAAGCAGAGATAAAATTTTGCATCCAGTATGCCTTTTCTTCTGAAATAAAAGGGATGGGAAAATAGGTTTATTTATACTTTTTGCCAGAAGTGGAGAAAGGACAAGAGCAACAAATGGTTGGAGGTCCATTGTAAAAGACAAAAGGTAGTTAATTATGGTGAAAGGGAATTAGAGATGTAAAATGGGCAAAAAAATAAGATGTGAAAATTAGAAAATAGATCCTCTCCACTAAGAGCTGAGTAGATAAGAAACAAACAAAAAGAGAAAGTGCTAGAAAATCTCAGCAGGTCTGTCAGCGTCTGTGAGGAGAGAAAAGAGCTGACATTTCGAGTCTAATTGACCCTTTGGAATCTGGTCATTGCACCCCTGTGTTATCCAGACCTTCCGCAGCACTCAGCTAGCATCTGCAGTAATTTGCTTTTATTTAAGAAACAAACAAATCAGGGCTGTGAGGATAGTGGGAGGTATGGAAGGAAAGTGAGGGCAGACAATATAAGGAAACTGGAGAACACTGGTGAGGCCACTTTTAGAATCCTGCTTACAATCCAGGCTGCCTTTCCATTGGAAGGATGTTGTTGAATGTTGAGAGGCTGCAGAAAAGATTTACGGGGATGTTGCGATGACTGGAGGGTTTGGGTTATTGGGAGAGGCTGAATAGGCTGGGAATTTTTTTTCCTTGGAGTGTCAGGCTGAGGGGTGACCTTATAGAGGTTTATAAAATCCTGAGCGGCATTGAGAGGGTGAACAGCCAAGGTCTTTTTCCCCAGAGTGGGAGAGTCTAAAACTCAAGGACTTAGGTTTAAGGTAAGAGGAGAAAAATCTGAAAAGAATCTGAGACATAACATTTTCTCGCAGAAGGTGGTGCGTGTATGGAATGAACTACTAGAGCAAATGGTGGAGGCAGATACAACTGTAACATTTACAAGGCATCTGGATGGGTTTATGAATAGGGATGGTTTAGAGGGATATGAGCTAAATGCTGGCTAATGGGACTGGGTCTGATCAGCATGGATGAATTAGGCTGAAGGGTCTGTTTCCACGCTGCGTGACTTTATGACTCTGTGACTCTATGATGCGGTCACACTCCGTTGTGGAACTCAGTCCTATAAGCTGTAAAGTGTCAAAGTTATTTTATAGTGTTATATGTTTCAAAAAGCTCTGAAATTGAAACTGAACATTTTGCTCCTTTATGGTTGCTGACTGGTTATAATTCATGATTGTTGCGATCAGTATTTATTGAACATTGAATACAAGCTCATTTTATTGAAATTTATGACAGAACAACTAACAGAAAAAAATCTATTTTTCAAAATATACAGAATGGAAAATAAGAGAAGGAATAGGCCATTCAGTCCTTCAAACTTTGCCATTCAATATGATGATGATGGATCATCCAACTCAGTAATCTCTTCCTGTTTTCTCCCCAAACGTTTGGATTCTCATAGCCCTGAGAACAACATCTAGCTCCTTGAAAACACGTTTTGGTCTCAACCACTTTCTATGGGCAGAGAAAACCACCGGCTCACCACTTCCTGGTGAAGAAATTTCCCTTCATCTCAGCCTGAAATGGCCTACCCCACAACCTTTAAAGTGTTTTGTTTCCTTTATGGTAACATCAAGTATTGCAGGATTGAGCCCATGTCCTTAAAATGGAGATAAAGCAAAAAGATAAAATTGTAAGGCACTTGATAAGAAATACTGTTTTATTGATATGGTTGTATTCATTAGGGTTTGCCATTCTACAGCCAGAGATTAAAATGCTTTTCCACTTCTGTTCACTACTATCATTACAGACTCAGTACTTAGATGCACAATATTATACCTTAACCCCAACTAAAAACTATTTACTTCAACAGTGTGTTTTCTTTTAGTGGGTTCATGGATATGGACAGCTCTTGTAAGGCTTGCATTTATTGTCCATCCCTTCATTGTCCCTGAGAAGGTGATGGTGAGTTGTCTTCTTGAATCTCTGAAGACCATGTGATGTAGGCAAACCCAAGGTGCTAATAGGAAAGGTTCTCCAGGATTTTGACCTTATGATAGTGAGGAATGGTGACACTGTATAACTAGAGAAGAATTTGCAGACGATGTTATTCCCATGCTTGTAGGTAGTAGAGGTTTGGGGTTTAAAATGCTGTCACAGGAGCCTTGGTAAGATACAGCAATTCAATTTATCAGCATTTCTTCTCAGCTCTTCCAGTTTGTTGTCAATATGAAAGTAATTATGTTCTATGAACTCACTGAGTTGTAATGAACCATATTTCAATCATCCACAACGCAAGTTTGCTTGTTACATGTTGGCAACAAATCCATCATCAAAAGTTAAAGGATAATGTCTGCCCCGTAACAATTCTGGATTTCCTCTAATTTCTTTCTAATTTACTTTGGTTTGGACAAATTTTCCATTCACTTATATTCAATATATTATTAACACAGCAATTACCCAACAATGTGGAAAATAGCCCAAGTATGTCCCGTAAATAAAAAGTGGGGCAAATCCAACCCAGCCAATTACCACTCCATCAGTCCACTCTTGATGATTAATAGTGCAAGGTGTCATCAACTGCGCTATCAAGCAGCATTTGCTTAACAATAACCAGCTCACTGATGCCCAATTTGGGTTCTACCAGCGATACTCAGCTCCTGAAATCATGACAGCTTTGATTCAAACATGGAAAAAGGAACTGAATTCACAGTGAAGTGAGAGTAAATGTCCTTGACATCAAAGCTACATTAGAGGGCATGTTCCATTAAGGAACTGGAGCAAAATTGGAATCAATGAGAATCGGGGAAAACACTCAGCGGGGTGGTGTCCATACCTGACACAAAGGACAATGGTTGGAGTTGTTGTGGGTCAGTCATCCCAGCTCCAGGAGATTTCCACTGAAGCACTGAAGTCCTAGACCCAACCATCTTCAACTGTTTCATCAATGACATTCCCTCCATCATCAGATCAGAAGTGGGGCTGTTTGCTGATGATTGCGCAATGCTCAGAACTATTTGTGATTCCTCAGATACCGAAACTGTCCATGTCCATAAGAATCCAAAATACAGAAGAGAAGGTACTAGTCGTCTTAATACGCAAAAATGTAGATAAATCCCTGAGACCTGACCAGCTGTATCCCAGAACATGTGGGAAAATAGTTAAGAGTTTGTTGGGCCCCTTGCAAAGATATTTGTGTCATCAACAGCCACAGGGTGAGGTGCTAGAAGACTGGAGGGTGATAATGTAGTGCCATTGTTTAAGAAAGGCTTCAAGGAAAATCCAGGGAACTCTAGACTGGTGAGCCTGACATCAGTGGTGGGTAAGTTGTTGGATGGGATTCTGAGAGAGAGGACTTACGTGTATTGGAAAGGCAAGGACTGATTAGGGATAGTCAGCATGGCTTTGTGTGAGGAAAATCATACCTCAAATTTGACTCCGTTTTTTTGAAGAGGTTACCAAGAAAATAGATGAAGGCAGAGTTGTAGATGTTGTCTACATGGACTTTAGCAAGGCCTTCAACAAGGTCCTGTATGGTTGGTAAAGACTGGTTAGTAAAATTAGACCATGTGGCATCCAGGAGAGATAGTTAACTGGATACAAAATTGGCTTGCTGATACAATACAGAGGGTGGTGGTAGAGGGTTGTTATTCAGACTGAAGGCCTGTGACCAGCGGTGTGCTGCAAGGATCATTTCTGGATCCACTGTTGTTCATCATTTATATCAACAATTTGGAGAGAATATAGGAGGCATGGTTAATGAGTTTGTGGGTGACACCAACATTGGAAGTAAAGTGGACTGTAAAAAAGGTTATGTAAGAGTAAAATGAGATCTTGATCAGATGGGCCAATGGAGCACAAAGTGGCAGATAGAGTCAAAGTCAGATCAATGCAAGGTTTTGCATTTTGTTAAGGCAAACCAGGGCAAGATGTACACAATTAATGATAGGACCTTAAGGAATATTGTTGAACAGAGGGAACTAGAGGTGCAGGTTCATAGTTCAACAAAAGTGGCATTGCAGGAAGACAGTGAAGAAGGTTTTTGGCATGTATGCTTTCATTTGTCACAGCACTGTGTATGGGAGTTGAGACGCCATGTTGTGACTGTATAAGACACTGGTGAGGCCACTTTCAGAATACTGCATACAATTCTAGTTATCCTGCTAAACAAAGGATGGTATTAAACCGGAAAAGGTACAGAAAAAGTCTACAAGGATGTTCCAGACTGGAAGATTTGCATTATAAGGAAAAGTTGCTTAGACTGGGACTTCTTTCCCTGGAGAGCTGGAGGCTGAGGGTCGACCTTAAAGAGGTTTATAAAATCTTGAGGGGCATAGATAAGGTGAATAGGCAAGGTTACGGAAGTCCAAAACTAGAAGGCATGGGTTTAAGGTTGAGGAGAAACATTTAAAAGGGACCTGAGGGGGAACATTATCACACAGAGGGTGCGTGCATAGAATGAGCTGCCAGAGGTAGTGGTAGAGGTGGGTACAATTATAACATTTAAAACACATTTGGATATGTAGATGAATAAAAAAAGGCTTGGAGAGATATGAGCCAAATACAGGCAAATGAAACTACTTCAGTCTCAGATGCCTGGTTGGCCTGGACAGAGTTGGACTGAATAGTCTGCTTCCATGCAGCATGACTCTAGGACTCAAGACTGCACTTTCCAAATCCATGAGCACTACCATCGAAAAGGATAAGGACAGCAGGTACATGGGAATATCACCATCTTAAAGTTCTCCTCTAAGCTATACACCAGCCTGACCTGGATATCACCAGTCCTTCACTTTCTCTGGGCCAAATCCCTGGAATGCCCTTCAAAGAGCACTGGGGGTCAACCTACAGCATGTGAACTGAAGCAGTTCAAGAAGGCTACTCACCATTACCTACTCAAAGGCAACTGGGAATGTGTAATAAATGTAATACCCACATTCCATGAATGAATAAACAAAAGTAAAAAAGTCCTTTATAAATTTACAGTCAATAGCTTTTCATACATTTTGTCAGCAACAGATTTGTCAAATCATGGACTGCTGAACAAATTCAGAATGCATCACTTATAAGGTAAGTGTCCTTTATTAAAATCATTAACATGTTCATTTCAGTGTTAATCTACTGCAAAATCTGCAATGTGCTTCCTAAATTATGGCGTTCTCATTTGGAACTTGACCTTCTCTAAATTTCTAACCATTTAGTATGTTGTGTTTGGTGTTTTTGAGTTAAAAAGCAAAATTGATAAAACTCTGTTGCTCAAAATGCACAGTATGCATTCTGCTATTAGAAAAACATAATCACTCAGTTTATTGGGGCTTAAAGGACATCAGAAGATAATGTACTTCTATCTTTTGCAGATTCAATGCGTAGACATTGTAATTTAAATATTTCTGATGTGTCCTTTGTTTCTTTATGAGCACAGTGTGTATTTGTAACTCATTTTGCTTAACACAAATATATTGTTTTTATATTTGTTGTAGATGAAAGCAAAATGTTTGGCGCAGAATCAGGCTAAGTTAATTTTTGTTCATTTTCTGGTCAAACTACACAATTATTGTGGGTGTTATTTAGATGATAGCATCTTGGGTACAATGGAGACTGTTTCCTCAGTTGTGCCAAAATGAATGGATTTTCCACTGTTTGTAATTCTAAAAAGCTATGCCTACATTCTAAAATTCCAAAGTCAAATCATGCCATTTCCTTAAGGTGCTGCGAAGCCAGAAAAGATTTACAATTTTGGCACAATCTATTACTTTTGTTATCTATCTGCTTGTATCATTGTGATTTCTTCTCTAGGACTCAACTGTAATTTACTCTAATGCACACAAATTGCCAGAAAGGTCAGGAGAATCAGTAGTGTCCTTTTTATATCATTCACACTACATTACACTGAAACAGTTTTGCATCTTCTTCATTAAAGTCTTTTGAATGAAGTGTTTGTTGAATCTCAACTCTGTAGTCTATGGATGGAAGTATCATCTGTAGCTCATCAATATTTTACTTAATTCTATTCTTTCTTAGCATAAATCTATTTAATCTTGGGAGTAAATCTGTTCATTAAAGGTTTCAACAAGCTGTAGGAAATTACATACTATGTATCAATAATGTACAATGGTTCTGGTATTTTTCTTACTCTTTGTTCTTTGGACTATCTATTCTCTCCACATTTATTTCAGCTACACCCTAATGCTTCTGACATTTAATGATATAGACAATGAATTTGTGTCATGCGTTTAAGTTGTTTGATTTACCACCAAACCATTGGACTCTTGTGCAGTCCAACAATCTTCTTATCAGTTCGTCATGATTTACCTCATTTATTCCCATTTATCATAAATAACCTCTTATAATTTTTACCATGTTATTGTCTCTAAAACTTTCCTAAGACTTCCCTACATGTGTGGCCAAATATCAGAATGTAAGAGTTGTTGAAGAGCAGTATGAAAGAAAGAGTGATATAACACCTTTCGCAATCCCAGGATGCCCCAGAGTGCTTTACATTCAACGCAGTACTTTAAAAATGTAGTTAACCATTGTAATAACACATATTTGCATATAAAGAACTCTTTTAAACAGCAATACGATAATGAGCAAATATTCTGCTTTTTAAAATTATGTTAACTGCAGGATAAATTTGAGCCAAAGCACAAGGGACAACACTGTTGCTTTTCACCAAAATAGTCTCACTCATATCCACAGACACACACATGCATGCATACACATATGCAGACACACACACATATGCAGACACACACACACACACACACATATACACTAACACAGTGAGCTATGAGGCTAGCAGGCTGTAGCAGAAAGCTGCCTGTGTCTTAGAGATGTCTGAACTAGCTTAACATTGACTAGCTGGTAAAGTGAATTACGTCAAAACTGTCAGTTGTGTCTTTAAAATTCTGTGATTTAATGAGTGTTTAACAGAAATTTGTACACTGTTCATTCACAAATTCAATGTAATAAGAAACTAGCTGTTGGATTGAACATAAGATTGTCTTGATTGAACCCTGTGTAGATCCCTTTTTAGATTAGATTAGATTCCCTACAGTGTGGAAACAGGCCCTTCGGCCCAACCAGTCCACACCGACCCTCCGAAGAGTAACTCACCCAGACCCTTTCCCTCTGACTAATTGACCTAACACTATGGGGCAATTTAGCATGGCCAATTCACCTGATCTGCGCATCCTTGGACTGTGGGAGGAAACCCACGCAGACACAGGGAGAATGTGCAAACTCCACACAGATAGTCACCCGAAGTAAGAAATTCTGTTAATATGGTCCATGTTTTAGTCTAGATTAGAGTGGTGCTGGAAAAGCACAGCAGTTCAGATAGCATCCGAGGAGCAGGAAAATCGACGTTTCGGGCAAAAGCCCTTCATCAGGAATACAGGCAGAGAGCCTGTATCCCTGATGAAGGGCTTTTGCCCGAAACGTCGATTTTACTGCTCCTCGGATGCTACCTGACCTGCTGTGCTTTTCCAGCATCACTCTAATCCAGACTCTGGTTTCCAGCATCTGTAGTCATTGTTTTTAGCATGTTCTAGTCAAAAGATAAA
Organism: Chiloscyllium plagiosum; assembly: GCF_004010195.1. Taxonomy (NCBI): domain Eukaryota; kingdom Metazoa; phylum Chordata; class Chondrichthyes; order Orectolobiformes; family Hemiscylliidae; genus Chiloscyllium; species Chiloscyllium plagiosum. Next base: position 95,298,441 of record NC_057715.1, read on the forward strand.
AGAATCCAGTTGATATCTTCATAAATAAAAATAATAAAATAAATGAGCTTTTCTTAGTCGAGGGGTTTTTACCATGGGGCATAGATTTAAAGTAAAAGCAGATGTACTGGAGCAAATCAGCAGGTTTGACTGCATTGCTGGCAAGAGAAACAGCATTAAAGCTTTAAATCCAATTTGCCTTCTTCAGAACCTAAAGGGACTCAAAATATGAACTCTGTTTCTCTCGAGAACAGATTCTGCCAGATCTATTAAGTTTCTGTTGGATTTTCTGTTCTTTTTCAGATTTCCAGCACTCGCAGAATTTTGCTTTTGTTTGAGATATAAATTTAAGGGAAAGGGCAGCAAGGTTGGAAGGGATTGAAGGAGTTTTTTTCACTTATAGGGAGACAAGAATCTGGAACTCATTGCCTGAGAAGCATTTAGATGAAAATGTGAAGCATCATGGCATACACGGCTATGGGTCAAGTGCTGGGAAATAGGATTAAAACAAATAGATGCTTTCTGACCAATGCAAACAAGATGGGCTGAAGTACCTCTTTCTATGCTTTTGTAGTGTACGACTATAAGACCCTATTTGACTCACACTTAACTGAAGATTTATTAGCTACTGGCAAGAAATCTTTAATCAACCTGTTCAGTGATGTAATGACAAACCTCAGGGGGTGTGACATGAACCCAGGCCCCTGGCTTGAAGGTAGGGACACTACAAGTGCATCACAAAAACCCTTTTAATGACTGGAAATGCTTAACTAAACTTCACTCCCTTCCCCACCCCAAACATCTTAGCACCAGTTTAGATTATTATCAGTAAAGTGCAGCAGCTATTTATGATAACATTTACGATAACTGTGATGTCACAGCCACAGACAGAGCCATTCAAGACAGAGGCAAAACACCCCCAAAGTATCTGCTACCATTCAGTAAACCATTACTTTTGCCTTTTAGAAGAGCCTAAATATCTTAGGACAAAATGAAATTATATCATATGCAGCCCCTTTTCCCTCGATATAATTACCTCTTGGGAGTTCTGCGTGTGTGCATTAACCTATCATTCTATTCTGCTCAGTCTTCTGCTGAAATGATGGCAACCACGTTTGGATGAAAAGGTTTTGCTGCTCTCCTCTTGCAGCATCTGTTCCTGATTTTGACACAATAACAACTTGAGTTGGATTTGTTAAAGCTGTTAATCCACCTAGTAAATCATTAAAAGCCCACTTTAATTGGGTTACAGCGCACCTGAGTGACTTTCACCTGTACTTCCTTAACCAGTTTCATTCAAGTTGATTTTAAACATTGGGAACTTATTTTGCAATCTCAAAAAGAATCATAGAATCCCTACATTGTGGAAGTAGGCCATTCAGTCCATCAAGTCCACACTGAGACTCCAAAGAACATCCCGCTGAGACTCAAACCCCCACCCCATCCCCTTAACCCTGCATTTCCCATGGTCAATCCACCTAACCTGCATATCCATGGTCAATTTAGCATAGCCAATCCACCTACCCTGCACATGTTTGGACCATGGGAGGAAACTGGAACAGTCAGAGGACACATGGAGAACATACAAATCCACCTCAGGCAGTCGCCCGAGGCAGGAATCAAAGTGGGGTCCCTGCGTTGTGAGGCAGCAGTGCTAACCATTGAGCCACTGTGTTGCCCCAAACAGTTTGTGCACAATAAATAGCAAAATCATATTGCAATCACTTCTAAATGCCAAGAGACCATGTTAAAGAGCACCAACACCTGAATGCTCCAAAAGAATACATTGTAGATCATAAAGAACTGTAGGCAACTTTGTTGGGTTTTTTTGTGAAAACAAAGAAATAAATACATGATTATGGCTGTTTAAAACAACAAGTGTTTGGCTATTACGGATTATATTTATTTTTCAATGAATAAACAAGTATGTTGTGATCATATTATGGCTTTAAGAGGTATATTATCTCCTGATTGTGTTTTTTTGAGGAGAGGTTTTGAGCCACAGGTGCTGAGCTGTCTCCTCCAAACCAATAGAGTAAATGGTCTTGGGTTTTTTTTTAAGTTGGAACAATAGAACCAGCATGAATGGGTGGAGTTTGCTTCGTACAGAACCAGGGTTTTAGTTTAGCTTTCAGAAGTTGTTGGGAGTTTGAAGCTAACATACATCTCTCCCTTCTACAGCAAAATGCTTGAGTTCTCTCGCTCTGCCAAAATTTTCTCTTGATGTTCTTTCCTTCTGGACTGGAGAAATATTGCATGTGAGACAATCTATGTTATTCAATCTGTCTTTACCAAGGATATTGAGGGTGTGGTGCTGGAAAAGCACAGCAGGTCAGGCAGCATCCGAGGAGTAGGAAAATCGATGTTCGGGCAAAAGCCCTTCATCAGGAATGAGGCTGGGAGCCTCTGCAGTTCCTGCTTTCACCTTTACCAAGGATGCGTTTTAGGGATATTATTATATTGGAACAGTTGTGATTTAGTAGCTAAATAATCTATTGTTCTGTTAAGTTTTTCAGTAGAGTTAGAATTAAATCAATTCCTATGGCGTTTGTTTGTATTTTAACTGTAAGGTAAGAATCAAGTGTGCATTACTTAAAGCTGAGTAATCTGACCAATCGAATTACATCTGGAACATAGCATCTTGCACTTGCCTTTAAATAAGATAAAAAATAAGGCAAGGCCATCTTCTTGATATATATGAAGGGTGTTTGGTCCACTCTATAATAAATTGGGGGCTCTTGTTGTGACTAAACTCTCTAATTCCATGTTGGGTTTAGGATTATTGAACACAAAGGCAGTGAATGCTGAGTATTGGTGATAGCTTTTTCTTCCAGATGTTGCATGTTTAAATGGGGTGTGCCTTGTGCAATAATGGCTCTTTCAGTCACTAAGAATTTCCTGAGGGTGGAAGAAGCCCCAGGTGAGCATGGCAAAAAGCTTTCAGAATTGGCAAACAAATCAAAGTTGGAGTTGCCCCTGTCTGTGAGGATAGGGGAGCTAATTACAGCATTTGCTCTGTTTTTACAATTGCCAGGAATGCAATCAGAATAATTGGAAATGGCTATAATTCAGTTGCAAATGAAACTTCTTGAATGAGAAGAGATGGCAAAGGAAAAGAAAATGAAAGCATAGTCCTGGCAGGACAAATAGATGCAGAAGGAGAGGCATTGGCAAAAGAGAGAGAGAGATAATTGCAGTGGAAAGAGAGCAAAAGAAATTAAAACAGTTTGAACATGAAAAGAAAATGAAACAGTTTGAAATGAGTTAAAAGCAGAAGAAAGGGAGAAAAAGCGAATTTTTGAACTTTGGAAGTTGGACATGAAAGAGGAAATTTGACTTAAAATGCCAAGGTAGAAAGTAGCAGTAGCAATGGAGAGCAAATACCCATTATGGCCAAAGGCTTGATGGGGTTATTTTGGTATAAATATGTCCGAGCATTACCAAAGTTTGATAAGAAGGACGTAAAAGCCTCTTTCATTTCATTTGAGAAAGTGGCTAAACAAATGAAATGGCCGGTGACCATGTGGGCATTTTTGATTCAAACAAAATTGGTAGGACGAGCTAGTGAGGACTTGTAACACTATCAGAGGGATCTGGGGTGTATGATGAGGTGAAAAAAGCCATCTTAAGTGCATTTGAACTAGTGCCAAATGTCTACAGACAACATTTTAGGAACTTGAGGGAACATTGTCAAACATACATAGTGATCAACCAAAGCAACTTTGATGGGTGAGTAAGGGCACTGAAAACATATAATGCTCTTAGAGATAATGTTATTTTGCAGTAGTTCAATACTTCGCTTTCTGAAGTAGTGATAACTCATGTGGAAGAGCAGAGAGTTAAAACTGCAATATTAGCAGCAGAAACAGCAGATGATTATGAGTTAGTTCATAAATCAAAGTTTGGCTTCCAATTTGAATTTCAATTTGTGAGGGATAGAAATTGGGGAAAAGAGAAATCCTCAGGTAGTAAAGGAAAAGGAGATTTCCTTGAAGATAGTAAAGACAGTTTACCACAAGTTGGGAAAGCAATCCTGATGGTGGTGGTGGGGTGGGGGGTGGTAGAAATAAAAACCCTCAGGTCTTTTCACTGCAATAATGTAGGACACAAAGTCACAGGGTTGGTGGTTTAGATTAGATTAGATTCTCTACAGTGTGGAAACAGGCCATTCAGCCACACCAGTCCACACCAACCCTCCGAAGAATAACCCACCCAGACCCATTTCCCTCTGACACTATGGGCAATTTAGCATGACCAATCCACCTGACTGGAACATCTTTGGATTGTGGGAGGAAATCTGTGCACCCAGATCAGAAAAAGCACTGGGAGATGAAAGTGGTAAAACATTACAAGCCAGTGGAGTTTATTAAAGTGGTAAAGGAGATCCCAGTGGAAGCTAAAGAGCTGCAAAAGAATGTACAGCCTGGTCAGGGGTTGGTTAATGAGACAGTACCAGCTCTCTTTAAAGAATGTACCTGTGTGGATAAGGTTTACTCATATAAACTAGGAAGAATAGGTAAAGAAATTAAAATATTAAGTGATATGGGACCATGTTAATTTTTGATGGTGAGGGATGAGGAGGTATGTACCTTGGAAGGAGTAATGCCAGAAATGTTGGTAAAATGTGGAATTCATAGTGAGAAGAGCAGTGTTCCATAGTATAAGGTGAGGTGGGAGAGTCCGGTGAAAATTGATGAAGTGATGGTAGCAATAATAGAGAAATTCTTTGTTGCAGAGATACAGTTTATCCTTGGGAATGATTTGGCTAGATCACAGGGGAGAGTGCTGCCTACCGTGGCTGAAAAGCCAGTGGATGATCAGGTACTGAGATGTTAGAGGACATATATCTTGTGATTTATCCTGAATGTGTTGTAACAAGGTCACAGGAGGAGAAATCAAAAAATAAACTTAAGGTTAAAGATCAACTTCCGAGACCGTTTGATCAATTGGTTGAGAAGAAATAAGAACAGGTGGAGGACAAAATGGATGTTTTGAGTTCAGAGAGGATAGTTGAATGATAACAAAATATGAAAATAACTCAGTTGTATCAAAAAGCATATGCTAGAAAAACAATTTGATTGTATCCCAGAATATTGTTATCTTAAAAATGAAACCTTAATGAGAAAATGAAGACCATTACAAATTCAAGCAGATGAAAAATGGGTAGACATTCATCAAATTGTTATACCAGTTGGTTATAGGAGGGAGGTGTTGCGGGTAGCATATGATTTACCATTAGGAATCATTTAGGAGTCAGGAAAACTCAAGCCAAAATATTAAAAAAAAAATTCCATTGGCCTGGACTGCACAGGGATGTTGTCAAGTTTTGCCAGACATAGCAAAAATTCATAGTTTCGCCAGGGGAGATAAAATGTTAGTATTACTCCCAGTGGTGGGTAAACCTTTAAAAGCAAGGTTTAGTGGGTCTTACCAAACCAAAAGAAAATTGCATGAGGTGTCCTTATTTGATAAGAACACTCGATAGAAGGAAAGCTCACAGAGTGTGTCATGTGAATATGCTCAGATGGTATTTTGTCATACATGTCAAGTAATAGGAATACCTCAGGCAATGAAAAAAACAGCGCCTTCATAGCTATTCCAGCATCTGAGGAACCTTTAACAAGAGTCTTAATTGATCTTAGATCTAAAACAGAAAGTGGGAGTCAATATTTATTGCTCATAATAAATATGTCTATTAGATTTCCAGAGGCCATTCCATTATGCGCTATCACAGCTAAAAGAATTGTAGAAGAGTTATTCAAATTTTTTACGAGATATGAACTATCCACAATCAGATCAAGGGTTAAATTTTACATCAAAATTATTCAAAAGTCATGGAAAGCTTAGGAATAAAGCAATTTAAATCAACTGTGTACCATCCAGAATTGCAAGGAGCATTAGACCATTTTGAGGGCTTATAGTCATAACTAACCAAAGAATTTGGATAAAGGAATTCCATTTGTACTTTATGCAATTAGAGATGTACCTACTGAATCAATGCATTTGAATCTTTTATCGGACATGAGGTGAAGGGACTACTGAAATTATTTAAGGAAAAAATTGGTAAGTCAGAGTTCAGAGACCATGCTTTTGGACAATGTTTCAAATTTTAGGGAGAGATTAAATAGAATGAGGGATTTGGCTAGACAGCATTTGAAAGGGCATTCCTGAAGAAGGGCTTATGCCCGAAACGTCAATTCTCCTGCTCCTTGGATGCTGCCTGACCTGCTGCGCTTTTCCAGCAATACATTTTTCAGCTCTGATCTGCAGCATCTGCAATCCTCACTTTCTCCTAGCATTTGAAAGTAGCGCAGCAGGTGATGAAACAGGAAGCAGACAAGAAATCAAAAATTTGTAGTTTCGCTAAAGGAGATAACATGCTAGTATTACTCCCAGTGGTGGGTAAACCTTTAAAAACAAAATTTAGTGGGCCTTATCAAATGAAAAGAACATTGAGTGACGTGAGTTACTTGATAAGAACACTCGATAGAAGGAAAGCTCACAGAGTGTGTCATATGAATATGCTCAGACGGTATTTTGATAGCAAAGGAAAGCAAAAGAAGAATGTGGTACTTGTTACAACTTGGCCCATCTTGGAAGTTCCCAGTTGTTTCTGGAACATGAAAGGAATATTTTTCACTTTTGAATTTTAGTTTCATGGGGTTCAAATAGTTGGAGTCCGATATCAGGATTATGCAAACATGCCTTCAAGTGATGAATGTTAAGCAGATCTTTGTTAGGCACTTGTGATTTTTATCCCAGAGGTCAAATTTCTTTATAGGTGAATTTGGATTGTTGAATCAGGCTGGGAGAATTTATAAGATACAGCAGCTGCTGGGTATAAGGAGGCTTTGGTGTTCCTGCCTTGATTTGCAGCTGATTTTCGCCCATGATGTTCTTGCAAATTGCTTAGGTCTTTCTGGGTATTCAGGTAATAAAGGAATTTGGTATCAGATTTAATCACATGATCAAGTATTAATATGCACCCAGAATGGTTTAAAGTTAAAAGTCATTGCTACATAATCACTTGTGGTTGACTAGATTTTTACAGTGTCTCTTTTATTAAATTGCAAACTTGGAGACATGGAGTCTGGAAGTCTGACTTTGGAGTAAACTACGAACAATAGCATGTGTTAATTCTATAGAGAGATGCTATATGGGCATGTCCATTCTGGAGAGGAAGCTCCCACCCAGGGTGATTCAATTTAAATCTGCCTGGAAGCTTGAGATGGTCTGTGTTGAGTCACATGTCCCGTGGTAGCCATCTTAGCCACCTCATCAGTATCTGTGTGAACAAAAAAACAAAAGACACTTCCGGAAGCTTCCATATGAATGCTGTTCGTGTTTAAAGTGACAACTAGGACATGCCTTCACTGGGCTCAACAAATGAAAAACATAACATTGTGAGGTATGGCCCAATAATATCTCATTATAGAGCTGCAGCTCAGAGTCAAGTAACTCGCAATTTGACTTCTGTTTGCCACATAAAGTCCAGCTTAAATGCATTTCATCTTTAGTGGCTCCAAAGCCACTGCACCACTTCTGTGCCTAACTATGTCATTAAATTACAAGCTCATCTATCACTTACAGTTTATGACTCAGTGATGTGTCGCAATTTTGTGCAATGGAAAAACGTGGGAAGGGTTTCAGTCAGCAGACAAAAATCACCATCCCAGCTATAAATTAAAGCTGCATTTCAAACAGTAATTTATATTTGCTCAGGAGCGGTGAAGGTGACTGAAGTTCTCACCTCTCATACCGCTGACATCTTCCAATGATTATGCTGACAACAGTCAGTTCAGACTGCGTAGCTATGTGATTCAGGCAATAGCTCCATTAGTGAAGGGAATACATCAGTTTATATGGTTCTCCATGGACACAGGCTGCAGCTGCTCATATGGTGAGCTCCTTTGAAATGGAAAAAAAAACCATTCAATGACCGTGCATTTGATGAAGCAGATTTCTGTTTCTGTGCGGAACTTTCTTCGAAACTGACTTCTGATATTTTAAGCCTATGTTCTACATTAACCTTTGGCCGTAATAACTAAAAGACCCAATTTGTAAGGTGTAAATATCTCTGGCTTTCTGCAACAGGATTTATTTATCTGACAGAGTGGCGAAATTCTGTTTGCTCATGAAGAGTTCTGGACAGCAAGCTTTCATGAGTAGTAACTTTGACTTTTTACTTGTATTCCATGAGGAACGTGGCATCAAAGCACAATTTAACATTTCCCTTGCTAAACAATAAAATTCCTTTCCAAGAACATTGTAAGCGATGTGCTTTCAACTTAATAGGTGGATTACGTTACTGAGTATACGTTTGGAGGTGAATGGAGAAGCAGGATGGCTGAAATGCCAAATTTGAGGTGCAGGGAAGCAGGCAGGAGATTGCCCTTTCCCGGAAATTCTGGGCACCATATCTGCAAGGTATCTGCCAGCATATTACCCACTGCCACATAGGAGTTTACAACATTTGCTCAGTACCCCCACCCACCCCTGCAGATGTCAGTGGCCTGTGAGAGGTCAGTCCCATGCTTTGATGACATCTCCCTACAAGGCTCCAGCAGGCTATCTGTTTGAGAAGGGATGTGCTGTTTCCTGGGGATGGCAACAGGAAACCATTTCAAGTCACCGAGGCAGTCTGGATCGAGGTGGTTCCAGATGTAAAAACTGCAGGAGCCATTAAAGAGGATGAATGCTTACTGTCAGAGCAAATGCCACTGTCTACTCAATGTTTCTACTTTGAGTCTGAGTTAACATTTTAATATTGTGGTAGAGGAAAAAACAATGACTGCAGATGCTGGAAACCAGATTCTGGATTAGTGGTGCTGGAAGAATACAGCAGTTCAGGCAGCATCCGTGGAGCAGTGCTCCTCGGACGCTGCCTGAACTGCTGTGCTCTTCCAGCACCACTAATCCAGAATTGTGGTAGAGGAGTTGGGTGCCAAGTATAATGAGCAATCAATAACTGTCACACCATTGCAGCATTATTTGCATGACAATGCTTCTGTCTCCCATATATTAACCACATACCTCACCTAAAAAAAGTGAAAGGAGCTACAACACCCACTAGTTCACACACCATCAGCTCAGTGACTTTTCAACACAACTTGGAGATCAGGAACATCTGATAACTCCTCACCAAAGGCTTTCATCGGACGAGGAGACAGTCACAAGTGTAGTTTCAGACCTGTTAAATTATAAGGCAAATACAAGTCAAACACATCATCCATAGCGTTACTGATCTCCATATCTCTAACTCTCTAACTTCACTGAACTACCTTTCATTCAGAAACAAAATCAAAAATTTCTGGTGAAACTCAGTAGGTCTGGCAGCATCTGTGGAGAAAAAGCACAATGAACATTTCAGATCTTGTGGCCCTACTTCAGAACTTTTTATTCAGAGCTCTTTAGCTCCTAATTTCCCCCATATATTTTTCTAGTGTATCGTACACAGACCATCACAGGTCTGTGGATTGACATCGCTATCAGTGTCTATAAATGCAGGCAAAATACTCACATAGCCATGCTCATGCATTTTGATTCTCCTCCCCTTGTGCAGAAGTGAAACATAAATAATTTGTGCAAGGGTGAGCAGACGGGAGGGATGCCTGACATAAGGGTCCTTATCATGTTTGAACAAAAGACTGCAGAGCTTGCAATAAAGCAAAGGGAACATGCCTGTGCAGAAAGGGTGGTTGGATGTCTATAGCCAACCAGTGAGAAAGCCTCCAGTCTACTGCTCCCAGCTACACACCGTGAGCAATATCTTAATAAAACCTTGAGGAAGGAGGGAACACAACTTGCGCATATTTCTATAGAAATAAAATACTGTAGATGCTGGAAATCTGAAATAAAAACAGAAAGTGCTGGAGAAATTCAGCAGGTCTGGCAGCTTCTGTAGAGAGAAGCTGAACTATCATTTCACATTCTTTGGAACTGAAAGAACAAATGTCATTTCAGCAATTTATATTACATTCCTGGGCTCTAAATCAGCTTTAAAAAATGGGCTTTTATTTATATAGAGACTTCCACATCTCAGAACATCCAAAGAACCTTCAGGCCAATGGATTACTGTTGAAATGTCATTGCTGTTGTAACATAGAAATCACAAGAGCCAAGTTGAGCAAAGCAAGTGCAGATATGCAGCCATGTGATAATAGTCAAGTAGTCTATTTTAATGGTATTAGATGAGGGATAAGTAATGGATGGAGCAAGGTTGAGAATTTTACTGCTTTGCATTAAAATAGTGTCATGGGTTCTTTTACATCCGCCTGAGAAAACAGAAGTGGGCTTTGAAATAACTCTGCAAAGGCCAGTCTCCCATCACCAGGTCACCCTTTATTGATGCATAGGAAGTCCTTGACACTGATCCAGTTCCCTCAGGCTCCAGTTCCCTGAGCCAGCTCTCAGGGTTTCAGAGTCTCTGACGCTCCTCTTTTCTATTTGTCAGCCAGGGCTCCCTGATTGGAACAGCCTGACAGCTCCAGTCAGGAAACTCATATTCTATGGGGTCTCATTGGCCGATCTCATTACATTTACTACATCCCTCCTCCTCTGAGACCAAGGACATAGACATCTCTTTTCTTGGAGAGGTTCTTGGGGTGTTGTAGCACCGTGTCAGGGTCCTCTGACTCGGTATCTAATACAGGCGACGTGTAGTGCACAAGAGCTCACCTCTGTAGAAATTCACTGTCTTCATCCCACTGACATAGGCGTCGATGCAACTACATCTGCCATGCCCTTTCAGATTCTGATGTCCTCCTGAAGGAGGCCAGAACCTTGATCCATCTTGGGTGACGGTGTTGGATGACAAGCCAGGACACTGTTGATTGATTCAGAGCCAGGACCCCATGCACTGTGACCCTCTTCGGTTCAGAGGCGGGAGATGCGGAACTGATGGTGCTGGTGGAAAAGGAAACACAACGCCGGGACCCCGGGGACGATGTCAGATGGCAGCTACTGAAGCAGCAGAGAGGGTGAAGTCTATAGAGAGGGAAAGGTGAACTTTTGAAGTTGATTCAGTCTCAGTATTATCAATTTAATATTAATTTATTCAGTTCTTTTACCACTTGTACAATTTATTCCGTAATCCAAGATGGCACCAGAACATGATGACATTATGCACATTTCACTGTACCTAGGTACAAGTGACAATATTAAATAAATATTTATAACTATATATTTATATATATTTATAATAACTAATAAATAATAAATAAATATTATTAAATAATATTGGGTTGGCTACACTACCATTTCCAAGGCTGAACTTTTTTGTAGGAGTTGATGTAATGGTGCTAGGATGGAGGCCAGGTTATATTATAACTTTCCATAATAGTTCACCAGTCCAACAAATTACCCAGGCTCCTGGACAGATGTAGGAGCTGGAGCACTTTTGGTTGCCCTCACTGTATTTTCCAACATATGTAGCCCAATCTCGTTGACTCTCACCCAAGTAGTTCACTTGGGATGCCTGGAACACTCATTTTTCCCTTCTTAGGCATATGCACTCAGCGAAACATCAAAGGACAATGTCTAAGTTCTCCAAGTGTTCCTTATTAGTCTTCAATGTTGTTAGTACTTTATCCAAATACAATGGTGACTGGAGGTAGACCTTGCAAAATGTTCTTTATTATCTGCTAAAAAATTGAACAGACTGACAATACCTTAAATGGCTGTCTAGTATATTGGCACAAACCCTTATAGGTATCAATTGTGGAAAATTCTGGAAATCCTTGACTAAACACAATTGCAAGGATGCATGGCTCATGTCCACGTTTGTGAAGGACAGTGCCCTTCCTCCCCCACCGCCACCTTTGTGTATAAATTCTCTATCTGAGGGATTGGGTCTTTATCCAGGTGTGAAAAGCGATTGACGATTTGTTTAAAATCTCCACAAAGGGGAACTAACCCATTGGGTTTCACAATCGGTATGACCAGTGCTGTCCATTCCACAAAGTGCACTGGTCTGATAATTCCTTCGCTTTTCAACCTCCTGATTTCTGTCTGTAAGGCAAACGGCACTGGGCAGGCCTTGCAGAATCATGGAATTACTTCCTGGTCAACATGCAAAGTGGCCTTAGCTCCTTTGATAGTCTCTAAACCTCTCTGGAAGATGTCTGGGTATTTAATCAGTACTTTATTGAGGCAGCCATTTTCTAATTGAAAACTATTGAGGCAATAGGTGAATCTGACACAATCAATTTCGCCACATCAAGTTTGGGCCCGAGCTTTTTACTACAATTACTGGTAACTGAACCAGTTGCTTTTCATAAGAGACTGGAATCAAAGTTGTACCCTTAATCTGGAAAGGTTTTCTGGAATAGGTTCTCAATCTAGCCAATGTCTTGAACAAACCTAAGGGTTGGAGTCCAGAGCGAATTTTGTTAAGAACTGGTTCTGCAATTACTGAAATAGTCATGCTTGCATTGACCTCCCTTAGAACTAGGTGACCATTTAACTAGACATTTGTTTTGATTGGTTCTGATTTGGATGTTGCTAAGCAATTTAACTGTTCCAACCTAGATATAGGTGAGCTTTCCAGGGTGTGCACTCTCCTGGATACCAGCCTATGAGTTCTCTTGCTCAATTCAGGTCTGGTATGTCTTTCTTGATATCTTGAGTTCACATATCAACAGCAACTACAATGTGGCTTGTCGGCCTGGATCTTGAAGAAAACTTTGACTGTTTGACCGAGACTTGGCTTTGTTTCCGGATTTTGCAGTGGGCTGACCTAGAGTCCTTCTGTTCAGGATATGTCGAGTGAGGCTATGCAATTGCCTTTACTCAAATAGTGTTCCCCAAGGTCAGTCAGACTGATGAGGGTATCCACATTCAATAGGCATACTCTGTAACTCATATGCTCCACTTACTGCATTTTTCAATGTAATCGCCATTTGTAATGCCTGTTTGATGTTCAGTTGGGGCTTCAGTTAATAGGCACTTTGGCATGGTTACATTATTAATCATACATACCAACTGGTCTCTAAGCACCTCATTAAGGATTTAGCAAAAGTCATGTGCCTCTGCTAGTCAGCCTTAGCTTGTCAAAAACCCTGACAAGGATTTCCCTGGTTCTCAAATTGCCGAGTAAAAATAATAGATTCTCAGAATTAGAGGAGGCCTGGGAGCATAATATCCCTGAAGTACATCTGTCAACTCTTGAAATGTTTTAGCAGCTCATGCCTCAGGGAAAGTTATACTCCGAATAACCAAAAAGGCTGCAGGTCCACAAACTGTCAGGAGAATTAATTGTTGTTTTTCATCTGTCCCAGCGTTGTTTGCCCAGAAAAAATAATGCATTCTTTCCACATGCTGGGGACAGTCCTCGATGGCAGAGTGGAAAGAAGCAAACTTCCCAAATAATGGCAGGATGCAAGAAATACTTCCCCAATTCAAAGGCAACTGTAGCGAGCACATTTCCTCAGGAGCATGCTTTACTCTCATTGCCACTGAACTAATCCAACAGAGGCTAGTATCCCAACAATAAGTCACCCTTTATTTACACACGGAAAGTCCTTGACTCTGCCACAACTTCATCAGTGTCAGCACCCAGTATGTCAGGAACTCTGACACTCCTCTTTTTTTTCGTAGCTCTGGTTTATTGTTTTTTTATATTAACCCCCACAGTACCACCTAAGCGCGGTAGTGCTTATTTTTTCCCCAGCACCCATGGTGTGTGTGTGCAGGTGTGAGACACAGTGAAAGACACAAAGTGCATGAATATTTATTCAATTTCCACCAACAGGAAGATAGGAAAACACCCGAGTGGCCAGTGACAAACACTGCCCTTCACATAAAAGGACAATGCTGTGTGATCATAACAGTGAAGGGGAGGGTAGGGACTAAATCAAAATAGAGTTGGAGGGGGACACTCCTCTTTTTTTATCAAAATAGAGTTGGAGAGACTTCTATTTATTTTTTAAAATTTTTTTTTCTCCTCTCCTGATTATATATTTTTTATATTAACCCCCACATTACCACCTAAGTGCGGTAGTGCTTATTTTTCCCCCAGCACCCATGGTGTGTGTGTGCAGGTGTGAGACACAGTGAAAGACACAAAGTGCACGAATCTTTATTCAAATTCCACCACTAGGAAGATAGGAAAACACCCGGGTGGCCAGTGACAAACACTGCCCTTCACATCAAAGGGCAGTGCTGTGTGATCAAAACAGTGAAGGGGAGGGGAGGGACCAAATCAAAATAGAGTTGGAGGGGGACACTCCTCTTTTCTTTCTTTTTATTTGTTTTTCTTTTTATTTATTAACCCCCACACTACCAGCTAAGTGCGGTAGTGCTTATTTTTTCCCAAGCAACCATGGTGTGTGTGTGCAGGTGTGAGACACAGTGAAAGACACAAAGTGCACGAATCTTTATTCAAATTCCACCACCAGGAAGATAGGAAAACACCCGGGTGGCCAGTGACAAACATTGCCCTTCACATCAAAGGGCAGTGCTGTGTGATCAAAACAGTGAAGGGGAGGGTAGGGACTAAATCAAAATAGAGTTGGAGGGGGACACTCCTCCTTTTTTTTCTTTTTTTTGAGGAGAGTCCTTGCACGTGTGCGCGCACGCACACCCAACTCTCAAAAGGGAAAACACCCAAGTGGCCAGTGACAAGCAATAAACTGGCATTGATGATTTGAACATAGTACTCATCAGTCTCATACCAAGGTTGAAACTGAGTGGGGGCTGGCAACACAGCTGAGAACACCCCAGTTTATGTTTTTTTCCCTTTTTTTTCTTTTTTTTTCTTTTTTCTTTTATTTATTAACCCCCACACTACCACCTATGTGCGGTAGTGCTTATTCTATCCCCAGCACCCATGGTGTGTGTGTGCAGGTGTGAGACACAGTGAAAGACACAAAGTGCACGAATCTTTATTCAAATTCCACCACCAGGAAGATAGGAAAACACCCGGGTGGCCAGTGACAAACACTGCCCTTCACGTCAAAGGGCAGTGCTGTGTGATCAAAACAGTGAAGGGGAGGGTAGGGACTAAATCAAAATAGAGTTGGAGGGGGACACTCCTCTTTTTTTATAACCCCCACACTACCACCTAAGTGCGGTAGTGCTTATTTTTTCCTCAGCACCCATGGTGTGTGTGTGCAGGTGTGAGACACAGTGAAGACACTCCTCTTTTTATCTGTTAGCCAGGGCTCTCTGATTGGACCAGATTAACAGCCCCAGTCAGGGAATTCATATTCAATGAGGTCCAGCTGGCTGCTCTTGTTACAATCATTATAGACTTGGTTTAACAATTAATCTGAAACACAGGGTGTTTGGCAGTGAAAATGCACTGGACAGTCACTTTGGGATTAAACCTCTACAACATTGTTACTCAAGACTGTTCCTATTGCACCATAGCTAATACCGTACAGTGAGGTGGTGCATAGGGAACAAAATCAGTTACCATCCAAGACAAACAAGAGTCATAATTATAACACAAGCATCCCTTTGTGTGGCCAAATATCTCAATTCCACAATTCACTTCTACTTGTGGGTATGTACAAATATTTATATAGAGTCCCTCAATCCCAAATTTAACTACTAGCAGCTTGTCATGGGGCTATTTACTCATTTCTGAACTTCCCTGGCTTTCTCACCATCCAGATCATCAGTATTGAGACTCTTAGCATTTCCATCAGTCACCCCTTCTTCCTCATCTGATATGAAAGTGGTCAATCCATCTCCCCTTTTCACCCCAAATTGAATGAGGGCATGGCAAACAAGAGCTATTTTAGAGATTCCATCTGATCAGCACAGGAGTGTTTCCCCTGAGTCCTTCAGGCAAGGGAAACATATCTTTAGAAGACCAATTCCCTGTTCATGATTGGTGCCAGAGGATGCATTACTTTGACCATAATCTAAATACTGAGGCTATAAGAGTAGTTCAGGAACTAGGAAACCCGCAGGGAGCAACTCACCTCCTGACTCCCAAATCCTGTACAATATCTGCAAGAAACAGGTCAGACCACAATGGAACACACCCCATCTGCCTGAATGAGTGAAGCTCCAACAATACTAAAGGAGCTTGACAAAGCAGTCTGCTAAATTGCACCATGTCCACAAGCATTAGGTCACTTGACCACCAATGAGGCATAGTATCAGTGTGTGACATTTACAAGATATGCTGCAGAAATTTACCAAGGTCCCTTCCAAACACATGACCATTACCATAAAGAAGGATGAGCACGGCAGAGAACACCAACATTTGCAAGTTTGCCTCCAAGCCACTCATTATCCTAACTTGGAAATATATTGCTGTTCCTTTAGGGTCACTGGATCAAAATCCGAACACTGAATGGAGTGCAGCAATTCAAAAGGCAACTCATCACAAATCCCTCAAAGGCAACTGGGGATATACAATGAATATGAATCCCATACACTATGAATGAATTGAAAAACAAAGTGCTCTACTGAAACATTGTTTGGATCAGTGTGAGGTTTTCACACTAGGACCATTAGCCATGTTGTTACCTTGGCAATGATGCAATGTGGGAAAGCACTTGCAGAATCTGGGCATTGCACAGAAAGTAAATTTTGTGACAGCTCCATGGATAGCAGGAACACATCTGCAGGAATTATTGTCTATGGTGACAAATGAGCTGAACACTGAGGGAGTGAAATCCTCTTCAAATCTGGAATCTGGCTGGATGATGCCATGGAGTCCTAAGTGCTGTCAGTAGCCCTGTGTGCCTGAGAGAACCCAGCAATGGCTGTCAATCAGATGGCTCAGACATCTTCTTAGAATCTTAAAATCCCTACAGTCAGGAAACACTGACCCTCCAAAGAGTATCCCACCCAAACCCATTCCCCATTATTCTACATTTACCCTAGAATAATACTCCTAACTTACAAATCCCTGAACACTATGGGCAATTTAGCATGGCCAACTTGCACATCTCCTGGATTGTGGGAGGAAACTGGAGCACCCGGAGGAAACCCACGCAGACATGGGGAGAATGTGTAAACTCCACACAGACAGTCACGGCAGGCTAAAATCAAACACAGGTCCCTGGTGCTTTGAGGCAGCAGTGCTAACCACTGAGGCACCATGTTGCCCATATGGCTGTATGATTCCATGGAGAACTGGACAAGTTCCATTGCTTTCCTGTAAAGTCAATTCTTGAATGCACTTCTGGTCTGGCTACTGGGAGCTTCCAGATTTATCCATGGTTAGCTTACTTACAGTATGGAAACAGGCCCTTCGGCCCAACAAGTCCACACCGACCCTCTGAAGAGCAATCCACCCAGACCACTTACCCCTTCACCTAACACTGCGGGCAATATAGCATGGCCAATTCAACTAGTCTGCATATTTTTGGCCTGTGGGAGAAAACCCACGCAGACACGGGGAGAATATGCGAACTCCACCCAGACAGTTGCCTGAGGCAGGAATTGAACCCAACTCTCTGGCGCTGTGAGGCAGCAGTGCTAACCACTGTGCCACCGTGCCGCCCACAGTGTTGTGTTGTGAAAGGAACCAATAGATAGGAAGTGCACTCATCCATAGGTAGCTAGGACACATTTGCTAGTCTTTTCTCAGTAGACCAGCCAACAAGATTGGAGAGCTCATCCTCCTCCTCAGACCATGCTGAAACCTCCTGAATCTCTTGTCTGTGATTCTGTTGTTATTGTTTATCCCTTCCCCTCCTCCTTCTCCTTCACAGTCCCAGTAAAGATCGGACAACTGTTGAGTTACTTTTGTTTCAAAAATATACTTAAACCATAAAAACTATATATACGTGCACAGTCACTAAAGCAGTTCAGTTCTGTACAGCACTATATGAAAGAAACAAACAAACATTAGAGTTTGGCTTTATCCACCAAACAAACCAAAGGCATCTCTTACATGTGCAAGATTATATTGACATTTATTATATTTATATATATTTGAAGTATAGGTGGGTCCAATAACTGAACAGACCCCTATTTAACTTCAGCAGAAAGACTTCAGACAGTGTCTTCCCCCACTGTGTCTTGGTGTCCCAAGCTTTACTGTGTTCCTCAGCATGTGGTCCTGGACCTTGGAATGTGCAAGCTGCAACATTCGGTCAGTGTCAACTCCATGCTCTGGAAGACCAACACGTTTCAGGCAGAGCAAATTGTATCTTTCACTGAGTTGCAGCTCCTCAAGGTGTGGTCAATGTTAGCCTCGGTGTACATCCTGGGGAACAGACTGCAGAGCCCACATGCCTGCATCACAAAGCTGCTCAGGATGAATCTCAACAAAAACCACTGTTTCTTTCTCCAGACTGCCTTTGCAAAAGTATCATCCAGAAGGAGATGTGTTGCAGTCTCGCCTCACCCTGCTTTGAGGGCAGCATGCAGAAGCACAGAGACTCCGGGTATATATGAAGGGTCTCATAGATAGTGCCCTTCTCACCACCAGCCAAATGATGTCTTGGTGCCTATTGGAAAGTTCTGGTGATGAGGAATTCTGCGGAGTTAGGTAGATCAAACATGTAGCATGGGAATACTGACATATAAAGAAACATCGTTGTGTGACAGAAATCTTTCATCTGAGATGCTGACACAGTCATTGTAACCTTTGATCCCTTAGCTGGCTGTTTGCGAGAGCCTGACCTATAGTCAGCTATACACACTGAGTAGCATCCTCCATGACCCATGATCAGATTAGATTAGATTACATTACAGCGCAGGGAACACAACTTCCTTATACACCAGTAGATGAGGGGATGTTTCTTGCTTGCCCCCCCCCAAGCTGCCCTGCAGTCTAAGACACCACATATAAATACCCCCTTGTTCTCTTACACCACACCGACCCGCCGAAGCGCAACCCACCCATATCCCTACATTTGCCCCTTATCTAACACTACGGGCAATTTAGCAAGGCCAATTCACCTGACCTGCACATCTTTGGATTGTGGGAGAAAACCGGAGCACCCGGAGGAAACCCACGCAGACACGAGGAGAACGTGCAAACTCCACACAGTCAGTCGCCTGAGGCGGGAATTGAACCCGGGTCTCTGGCGCTGCGAGCCAGCAGTGCTAACCACTGTGCCACCATGCCGCCCATCAGTGTACACCTTCCTGATGACACCGTGTATAAAAATATTTGCATAATGTACCTTCACATAGCTTTGTATGACACTGACAATGCAATTCTTTTTGTCCTGCATTATTTCCTGTGAGGCAGCATGTAAACGGATATCATCACCATGTCATTAACATCCATACACACCAGTCTCTGGATTGTCCTGCAAGGGTTCATAGGCTGTTCCTTCCCCTCCTTTCCCCAGCACCGGGTCAGCATTGTCAGGTCTTCTCCTTGTCAAAGGTTTATGAATAATGGGACATGGTTGGGAGGCAGCTTCTTGCAGCTTTCGGACCTTGACAACAGAATGAGGATTTTCCTACATGCAAAGACCTGAACTGAGAGCTCGTGTCATTGGGTTTTCCACTTTGTATCTCAAAGGCCTCAGTTGGATGTAATGCCTTTGCACAATAACACATGTTAACAGAAAAGTGGCCCTCCCTTTTTAAAAAGAGAAAAAACATGTTGAAAGCTGTGAAACCTGCATTTTCTTTATGCAAAGGGTGGGAAACACTTGGAACGGATTTCTGGTGAAGGGTAGAAACATTTGAATCAGTTTTGAAACAATTAAATGCAGAAATGATGGAGAGGTTGGGGTAGGGAAGTGGAGTTCTAGATGTATGAATGACAACCATGAATTAGGACAGATCAGGTCTCAGGTCAGTTACTAATTAAAAAGACAAACATCTAATAACACAGCACTCTGTTAGATGAGCATTGATTGCAGGCTCAAGTCTTGGGAATGCAACTTAAACATTCAATCAGCTGCTCCCAATGAAACCATGAATAATATCTTGGGGAGGGGAACATCAGGCTCCAGAGCAGTGCTGATGCAGGTGTAGTTTAGTCTCCAAGTGTTTCAAAAAGGTAATCATTAGAACTCATAATCCAACTGCCTGATGTGAATCAATATGCACTACTTTTCATTCTCCCCCACACTTAGGAGGCCAGCGGTTTGCAGCAGCATAACAATTTACCAGGTTCATGTTAATCAGGTAGACCTCTCTCCTGAACTGAGACTGTACAATCCAGTGAAGTCAGAAATAGAACTGCGGATGCTGGAAATCAGAAACAGAAGTTGCTGTAAAATCTGTGGGGAGCAATTAGGGTTAATGTTTGGGTCCAGTGACCTCGCCTCAGGTCAGAAGTAGAGTTTACTGGATACTTGCAGTCTGATACCGTCGGCTGGCCATATGTGATTCCATACAGAGCAGCAGGACTTCTAGCTTTCGGCTCTGTGAAAGGGCTGGCTGGGAAGTTGGGAAACGATGAAGTCAGGTTTTCCTCACATGCTGCATGGTTTTAGTTCCACTGTGAATGGCTTTCATCATTGGCAGGTTCCTCACCTGGTAGCTAGCGAGAATGCCAAGCTTGTCTTCCTGTTCAGCGGGCAATAATCCAGAGGAGGCCACAGGATCAGCTTGATCTAATCCCTGACCCCAAAATCAAGGAGTGTTGGCTTATTCTCAAGAGAGGTCGAAGCTTTTATACTGAATGTAGGGTCAATGCCAAGAGGTGTGGGTATGGAGGCTGATAACTTTGGGAGTCCAGTTATCTGAACAGGTATCTGATTAAGAGTAAGAGAACAAGGGGGTATTTATATGTGGTGTCTTAGACTGCAGGGCAGCTTGGGGGGGAGGGGGGGGGAAGCAAGAAACATCCCCTCATCTACTGGTGTATAAGGAAGTTGTGTTCCCTGCACTGTTGCTTTGTGTCCCCAGATTTTAGGAAACCAAGCTGGCTAAACCTGCAAAGGTTTAAATCCAAGCTCACCAACATAATTTAAATGCAAACCTCCCCTCCTGGGAATAAACTTGGTGGATACCTATTGACCCCCCTCAGTGGAACTGGATTCCATTTCTTCCTCATTTAACACCCCCTCTGCTCATGACCTAACCCCATCATCTAGTTCAAAATTCCTCTCTATTCCTCTGATCTAGCTTCATAATGTTGACTGTTAGGACTTAGTGGAATTGAAAATGTACAATGGGAGGAGTGTGAAGGTTTAAAACATTAACAAAGTGCTTTTGTAACATGGGTAAAATTGAACTTAGATAATTTAATACAAATGGCTAATAATTAATGTCACAAATTAGTTATTAATATTCAACTAATTTTAGAAGCTTCATAACTTTGACAGTAGTAGTTAAAAGCCTCCGTTGATACCTTCTTTTGTTGAGCAGCTTTAACATTTTGCAGGTGGGAATTCCCTCTCCGACTCTACCTATGGACATTAATTAGACATGGCACTAGTAGCAGTTTGATTTATTACTGCAATGTGTTTTGCATTCTGAATGTGTAATAACTAAAATAAAAGACGTATGATGGGAAGACAGGTCTTTCAAATGAAAAGATTAATGCTTTAATGTTTCCCCGAGGATTTGAGGACTTTTACAAGCGCGAGGACAGCTATATCAGATACTGCAGATACTGTACTAACAGTCAGAGGGGGAGGGGTGTCAAGAGTAATGACAAGCATGCCAAAAAAGGAAGGAAGGTTCACAGATAGCCAAGTTAGTTGCTGGTTTGGATTATGCAAGCTTGGCAATGTGGAAACAGTCTGTTCTGCAGAACGTGCTCACACGAGGCAGTAGATTATGAGAAATAGAATATTAACTGATGTCAGCCAGGTTAGCTCACAAGTTCTACAGGCACAAGCTCCGAGTCACGAGATGCTTTGTTTTCCATATTGGATAATTTAAGTTTAGGCAGGGGATGGAGTGTGTGTGAGATAATAGAGATTATCAAAATGAGCTTTAGGTTGGAAAGGTGGAGGTGATACTGAAGGGCAGAGCCAAATCCAATAATAGTTGCCCAAAATAAGGTAAAAGTGAAATGAAAAATTCAAGTGAGGGTGTTGAAAGACACATGGATGAGGATTGCCTCAAAATTCTAAAGTAATTGATGCAAAGCAAATTTCTCTGTTAAACTTGGGAAAGGGAAGGAATTCTTGAGTAAAGTTATGGATATAAATGACAGCTTTCTTTCTGGTGTCAAAACACCAATGTTAAGGCAATGACTCAGAACATTCTCATAGTAATTTCCTGTTAAGCAGATAAGGACAAAGGGGATTGCAAGCAATTTTGAGAGAAAAGTTGAATATCATTTTAAACCGTGTGAGTGAAACATGACAAAGTACTTCACAGGAACCATTTTCAGAAAAACAAAATACACTTTATTTTTCTTTTAAATGGTTTTTCAAACAAACTGCTATGATGGAATTTGAACACCTGATCTGATTTATTAATCCGATCTCTGAATTACTTTTACAGTGACATAACCAATTACACTACCATTCCAAGCTGCCAGAGAAGGAACACTGAAAGACACAATGGGCTTGAAGTTGAGGATGACAAGAAGCCAGTAAATATTGTGAATAACCACTTCCTTGATGTATTCACAAAGAAGTATCAAGGCAAAATGAAGAATTTTGCCATAAATTAAAGATTTAGATCTAGGACAGACTAAATGAGCTTCAAAGAAATAAATCTCCCAAAATAGGTAGTCTTCATCAGGGAGTTGAGAGAAATTAGAGAGAAGATTTGTGTAATACTGAAAATTGTTATGCGGGTGTGAACATTTTCTCTACCATCCTTAAGATATTTAAGGATTAATTTTTCCTCTTTGTTTGACTGGACTAATTTTTTTTTACTCATTCAAAAGAAGTAAATGGATACAAAGGATGCATAAGGAGATTGGAAACAGGTTGATGTGTTAGGTCTATTCAAAAAAGGTGATAAAACTGATATGGGCAGCAACAGACCCACTGCTGTAATACTTTAATTCGACATAAATCAATAATATTGATTATAAGGAGAAAAACTGAGGATTACCTGTGCAGGATAAATTCTCTAAATAGCAGTCATCGAGTCATAGGAATGTGCAGCACAGAAACAGACCCTTTGCTCCAACTCATCCATGCCAACCAGATATCCTAAATTAATTCGTGGGCGGCACGGTGGCACAGTGGTTAGCACTGCTGCCTCGCAGCGCCAGAGACCCGGGTTCAATTCCCGACTCAGGCGACTGACTGTGTGGAGTTTGCACGTTCTCTGGACTTGTTGGGCCGAAGGGCCTGTTTCCACACTGTAAGTAATCTAATCTAATCTAATCTGGTCCCATTTGCCAGCCCTTGCCCATATCCCTCTAAATTCTTCCTATTCATATACCCAACCAGATGCCTTTTAAATGTTGTAATTGTACCAGCCTCCACCACCTCCTCTGGAAGCTCATTCCAAATACACACAAAATTTGCATGAAAAGTTGCCCCTTAGGTCCATTTTAAATCTTTCGCCTCTCACCTTAAACCTATGCCCTCTAGTTCTGGACTCCCCCACCCCAGGGAAAAGACCTTGTCTATTTACCCTATCCATGCCCCTCATGATTTTATAAACCTCAATAAGGTCATCCCTCAGCCTCTGATCTAACTTTGTTGTTACTTACTGTTGGGATGTGGATATTGTTTACTAGGCCATCAGTTTTTGCCTGTACCTCGATACCCTTGAGAAAGTGGTGATGAAGGGCCTTCTTGAACAGCAGCAGTTCATCTGTGGTAGTTAGACACACTGTACTATCAGGGAGGGAATTCCAGGATTTTGACATAGCAACTTCAAATGGAAAAGATTCTTTTTAATTTATTTGAGAAATTTATATTTCGAATGTATTATGTGCATTTATGCTTTCCTTTCCACTCATGAAATGTATCCATTCTAATTAGGAAAGTGCTGGTAAGCTGCCTTTTTGAACCATTGCAACCCATGTACTGAAGGACTGCCACAATGCTGTCAGGAAGGGTATGTCAAAATGGTTTAGTGACAACGAAGGAATGACAATTTATTTCCAAGTCAGTATGGTGTGTGACTTGGAGAGGGGCGTGGAGGTAATGGCGATTCCATGTATCTGCCGCCTTTGTCTTTCAAAGTGGTGCAGGTCACAGGTTTGGAAGGTGCTAGACACCTTAGCAAGTTACGACAGTGTAGGTCAAGATGTTAAACATGGCTGTCACTGTGCATAGTTGGCAGAGGAGGTGAATACTTAAAGTGATTAATGGATTGCCAACCTTGGTGGTTGCCTTGTCCTGGATGACACTGAGGTTTATGAGCATTATCCTCATGATTGTACTTATCCAACCAAGTGACTTGGCTAACCAACATGAACAAGGTAAGGCAGACCAGAGAGAGAAAGGAAGATGAGAGAGTCGGGGGCTGGGAGACGACATTGAAGATTATACAAAGCTTTGAAAGTCTGGAAAAGACATCTGGGGCAGCACGGTGGCTCAGTGATTAGCACTGCTGCCTCAAAGTGCCAGGGAATCATGTTCAAATCCAGCCTCAGGTGACTGTCTGTGTGGAGTTTACATATTCTCCCTGTAAGTCTAAAGATGTGCAGGTTAGATGAATTGGCCATGCTAAATTGCCCATAGTGTTCAGGGATATTTAATTTAGGTGCATTAGTCAGGGGTAAATGTAGGGGAATGGGTCTGTGTGGGTGACTCTTCGGAGGGCTGATGTGGACGTGTTGGGCCGAAGGGCTTGTTTTCTCGTTATAGGGATTCTATGTTGATGAAGCATCTTGAAGAGACTGGAGGTCTGAAGGGGTGGGGGTTGGTTCCCATCACTGGAGAGGTCCACAGAGATTAGGGACATGAGGGAGGTGGAGGATCACAAGAGCAGCCAAAAAGAACAGGGTGATGTGAGGGGAAAGCACAAATGGATGAAGAAATTGGAAGGGTTGACAATGGCTGTGGGCAGCTAAAGAGATTAGGGAAGAAGGGGACAGGACGTTGGAAGGGGCAGAAGAGAGGAGGGAGGAAGAAGATAGGATTTACCTGAGGATTCTCTGGGAAGCTAGGGAGTGGATGACGGAGCCTGTGGCCTTGATATTTGAGTCATCATTATCCACAGGTTTACCACTGGAGGATTGCAAATGTTGTGCCCTTGTTCAAGAAGAGCAGTAGAGATGACCCAGATAATTATAGACCAGTGAGCCTTACATTTGTTGTAGGAAAGGTTGTGGAAAGGATTATAAGAGATAGGATTTATAATCATCTAGTAAGCAACAGTTTGATTGGAGATAGTCAACATGATTTTGTCAAGGGCAGGTTGTGTCTCATAAATCTCATTGAGTTTTGAGAAGGTGACCAAGCATGTCAATGAGGGTAAGGCAGTTGATGTGGTCTACATGGACTTCAGTAAAACCTTTGGTAAGCTTCCACATGACAGGCTTTTGGAGAAAATGCAGAGGCATGACATTGAGGGTGATTTAACAGTTTGGATTAGAAACTGGCTTTCTGTAAGAAGGCAGCAAGAGATCGTTGATGGAAAATATTCAGCCTGGAGTCTGGTTACTAGTGGTGTGCCACAAGGATAAGTTTTGGGACCACTGCTGTTTGACATTTTTAGAAATGACTTGGACGCAGACATAGGTGGTTGGGTTAGTAAGTTTGCAGATGACATTAAAGTCAGTGGAATGGTGGACAGTGTGGAAGAATGTTGCAGGGGGACTTGGACAAACTGCAGAATTGGGCTGAGAGGTGGCAAAAGGAGTTCAATGCAGATAAATGTGAGGTGATTCACTTTGGGAAGAATAACAGGAAGGTAGAGTATTGGATCAGTGGAAAGATTCTTGGTAGTGTGGATGTACAGATGGATCTTGGTGTCCATGTACATAGATCCCTGAAAGTTGCCACCCAAG
Organism: Chiloscyllium plagiosum; assembly: GCF_004010195.1. Taxonomy (NCBI): domain Eukaryota; kingdom Metazoa; phylum Chordata; class Chondrichthyes; order Orectolobiformes; family Hemiscylliidae; genus Chiloscyllium; species Chiloscyllium plagiosum. The sequence continues at coordinate 95,324,176 of NC_057715.1, forward strand.
TGGATTGTGCTGTTAGGAAAACATACAGTGTGTTAGGTTTCATTGGTAGAGGGATTGAGTTCCGGAGCCATGATGTCATGCTGCAACTGTATAAAACGCTATTGTGGCCTCACTTGGAATATTGTGTACATTTCTGGTCACCCCATTACAGCAAGGATGTGGAAGCATTGGAGAAAATGCAGAGGAGATTTACTAGGATGCTGCCTGGTCTGGAGAGAGGGTCTTATGAGGAAAGGCTGAGGGACTTGAGCCTGTCCTCATCGGAAACAAGAGGGCTAAGAGCGGATTTAATAGAAACATACAAGATGATCAGAGGATGAGGTAGGGTGGACAGTGAGAGTCTTTTTCCTAGGATTATGACGTCGGTTTGTACAAGGGGGCATAGCTGCAAATTGAGGGGTGACAGATTTAAGACAGGTGTCAGAGGCAGGTTCTTTACTCAGAGAGTGGTAAGGGCGTGGAATGCCCTGCCTGCAAATGTAGTTAACTCAGCCACATTAGGGAGATCTAAACAATCCTTGGATGATGATGGGATAATGCAGGGGAATGGGCATAGATTAGCTCACAGATCGGCGCAACATCGAGGGCCGAAGGGCCTGTTCTGCGCTGTATTGTTCTATATGTAAGACTGGTTGATCAGACTGAACATCTGGAAGGTCCTGGGATGTACTAGGTCACTCTGGGGATGAATAGCTTTGTTCCATGGGTTGGTGGAATCGCTTCCTCTCCTCCTGGCCCACAAGACAGCGCTCATCTTCCCTAATCTACTGAAATTCCCGAGGCCTTGGTAAATTTTCATTTGAGATTTTAACAGTTCACTCTCCAGCCAAGTCAAACTTACCTGTTTTGAATGTTAAATTACACACCTTGGATTCAAGTTACCCATTTGATGGCAAATTGTTCAAAGGTACAGACGATACCAAACTGGGAGGAGACAGGAAATTGACAGATGAAACTTCATGCAGGTCAGTTTAAGGCAATGTATATCCTTTGGATGAGATGTTAAACAAAGGCTCAATCTGTTCTCCCAGGTGGATGTAACAGATCTCAGTCTGAGAATTAAAATTGCCGGTCAACTGGTCTTACTGCATGTCAAGCAAATGTCTTCTTACACTGCTGTCCCATATTTCAAGTGTTTTGCACATCCTGGCTTCAATAAATACAAGACAAAATACAAAATACCAAAACAAAACATCAAATTCTTGTCTCTTTTTAGCAAAGTTTAAATTCTCTACTACCAAGAAAAGATTTCACATTTTACATTTTCACCATAAGAATTGATGAAAAACATTACTGACTCCACACTATTTTCTTTTTTAGGCAATTTATTCTACAAATTAGAGAGGAATATTCCTCTTTTATGTTTATTGCTCATCATACTCTTGAAAGAACTGCAGTCTTTTTTAGCAAATGGTCCACAATTGTTCCCAGCTTCCAAAAGTTTCTGTTTCTCCAATTGACTTTAAATAACCAATACCAGATGCTTTCCTCAGTTTTCAGAGAGTTTCTTAAATCTACCACTAGTGATAAAGTCTTTCCCTGATGGTCCTTCCCTCTCTTGGCCATGAATCTCTGAGAATGCTTCGATAGTTATAAGATCTTCAGTCAGATTCTATCTCTTTCCAATATCTGGTTGTGGTAATTCATGAAATCAAGTAGCTTCTTCCCTATCTTTAGCAGCACAAAATGTAACATTAATTTATTTGATTGAAAACCTGTACATTTATCTGAGTTATCTCTTCCTATGACAATGCGAAACACCTTTCATCCTGGTTAACGTTTTTTGACACTTCTCCTTCATGTTAGAAAGAAATGGCCAGTTTGTAGCACATTGGTTTCTAACCTGATTCCAACAACACCTTTCTGGGACATTTGGAGCGTCAGAATTTACTCATTGTAAATTCAGAGACAGCAGCCATTGTCTGCATGTGCTATCGGAAAGATGTTGTGAAACTTGAAAGGGTTCAGAAAAGATTTACAAGGATGTTGCCAGGGTTGGAGGATCTGAGCTCCAGGGAAGGCTGAACAGGCTGGGGCTGTTTTCCCTGGAGCGTCGGAGGCTGAGGGGTGATCTTATAGAGGTTTACAAAATTATGAGGGGCATGGATAGGATAAACAGACAAAGTCTTTTCCCTGGGGTCGAGGAGTCCAGAACTAGAGGGCATAGGTTTAGGGTGAGAGGGGAAAGATATAAAAGAGACCTAAGGGGCAAATCTTTCATGCAGAGGGTGGTACATGTATGGAATGAGCTGCCAGAGGAAGTGGTGGAGACTGGTACAATTGCAACATTTAAGAGGCATTTGGATGGGTATATGAATAGGAAGGGTTTGGAGGGATATGGGCCGGATGCTGGCAGGTGGGACTAGATTGGGTTGGGATATCTGGTCGGCATGGATGGGTTGGGCCGAAGGGTCTGTTTCCATACTGTACATCTCAGTAAAACAATCTGAGCTTTCCTTTGATCCTTTAATAATCAAATTGCACAAGCTTACTAAACAAAAAAAAACCAAAGAAGTGTGGATGCTGGAAATCAGAAACAAACACAGATATTTCTGGAGAAAGTCAACAGTTTGTCAACATCAGTGGGGAGAAAGCAGAGTTAACATTTAGGGTCCTTTTGGGATGAAAGGTCATTGGATCCCAAATGTTAACTTCTGCTTTCTCTCTCCAAAGGTGCTGCCAGACCTGTTGAGTTTCTACAGCAATTTATTTTTGTTGCACATTTTTGTTACTATCAGGTAGACTTCAGAACAGGGTAACCTGTGCCCTTCATTTACCCTATATTTAAAGATAGTTTAAAAGATAAAATAAACTTATAAATGCCATAATAACAAAATCATGCTCAAATTGGAAGCTGTACTTCCTACAATACAACAGATATACTTCATTGGCTATAAAATGCCTTGAAACATATCATAGTCATGAAAGGTGCTAAATAAATCTCTTTTACATAAGAAGGAGAGGCAGGTGAAAATATGTAATCCATCTAAAAGGTTGTGAGAGACAAGGGAAAAGCAAGAACAGCTTGAATTTATATAGCGTTTCACAACCACCGGATGAAGTTGAAAGTGACTTGTGAGTTTTAACAGACTCAACACTCAATTTCATCCCACCCCAACAAATACCGTAGCTCAGTGGAAATGACAGTGAAACTCTCAGATAGTGAGCTCATGCCAGAGGAGGACCAGACACTGACGCATTGTCCTCCTTTTTCTCCTCACTTCAAAAGCACTTTTTTCTGTACCAGTCTCTCTGACCAAAGTTTTCATCATCTTCTGTCTCTTCTCCAAATCAACCCCACGCTACTGTGCCTGGAAATATGAAGGATTTGTTTGAAAATTGACAAACAAGTCCTAGAATCAAGTGAATTGTTCTATTAACACCGTCCAGATGTACTAGGTGTAATTTTACTTAGATGCTTGTCAGAAAAACAAGATTCAAAAATGGTCTGGAAATGTCTTTGGTCCATGTTTAAAGTGAAAACAAAAGTTCAGAAAGGCATTATGTTGCTCCTCAGGCATCAGATAATTATTCTGGGTGAGCGTCACATCTGTTATGTCTCCAAAGGCTGCTTGACTGATAGAAGACTTCAGTTTCTCGCCACCTAGCATGGGATGAGTCCTGTGCAGAGATTGGGCCAAAGACAGTAGGTCAGTGAGAAGCCATTACAGTCATCAGAAGCCATCGGGAGTGCTGTCGATGTGGGAGGAGGATTACATCTGTTCCTTCTCTTCAGCAATTGGGAACGAAAATAATTTTGCTTTACTTAGCAACAATTAGTAACTAGGGCATAGCCAATCAAGAAAGCCTGAGGCCTGCTGCATTAAGAGCAATGTAGTCCCTGATAAAGGTACTTAAATGGATTCTTGACCTTATACTAGCATATGCAGGAGGCCCAAATCCCTTTGTTGACAACTACCACAGATGCCCGAGAGGGAGTCCAACACAACATGAGATAATTTTCAAGCATCTTTGGAGCACATGTGTGTCTGCCCTGAAATTGGTCTTTTTTTTACATGTCTATCCACAGGAGAGGTAATCTTAGCCTGGTTTGGCTTATATGTGCCTCCAGACTCACAGTAATGTGACAGATTCTTAAACCACCCTCTGAAAGGACTTAACAAGCTACTCTCTCCTACTTCCAACAGACAAATTGCAGTGGTTCAAGGAGGTGGCAATATTCTCAAAGGCGATCAGTGGTCGATAACAAATGCTGGTCCAGCCACCTCCTATAAAAGGATAATTAAGATAAATGCCTGTCAAAGACGTACAATGATCAATTTCTACCCAATGAGTCATTAATTGAAGTAACAATATACAGCAATATCATTTTTCCTAGTGATAGACTTAGGCTTTTCCAAACAGAGAAGATTTCCAGAAATATTCCCAACAGAGGTTAGAGATTTTCATGTAGGAACAAATTACTGCAGATGATGGAATCTGTATTGAAAACAAAAAATGCTGGAGATCACAGTGGGTCAGACAGCATCCATGGAGAGAGAGCGGGCTTACATTACAAAACTGGATGACTCTTCAGAATAGCTCTGAATACAGAATAAATTAATAAGAGCTGACTTTTAAGACGGAGTGCACAGATATCTCCATTTATAAACTTTTGGACAGCGTTTTATATTACTGGCAGATTTGCAGACAGCGGAGATATGTGTTTCCCAAAACTATTTGGGTAACAGTATGTCATCCACTGAAGAGTATGTATTTGATACAACAGATATATCAAATTAGAGAGATATGTAAAGCAAAATTGTATGTCATTGAGTGCCTATGTCACAACTCCAACTAATGTTCTGGGGTGATTCGTCCTTCGAACAGGAAAATGGAATTTGATTCCAATTCTGGTATATTGAATACACTTTATAAGTCTTGATAGCAACTCTGAGTTTGTTCGGGGGAAACTGGTGACTCGTGCTCTACAGGATGGCCAAGATTTAGTTATCCTTTGCAAATAACATTTTGAAGGTGGAAATGATTTGAATGAAAATACAAAGTGCCATAAGGACACACACAAAGCCTTTCGCTGAATCCTGGAATGAACAGCAACTCTTGACCAATTGTCAGCCTATGTGAAATAGTGAGAATAGAAATTCTTTCCTAAGTCTGCCTTAACTGAAATCCCTGCCAATTATGATATTGGACCTTATAACTTGCTGTAGCCCTGTAGCATTTGTGAGTAATTTGACTCACTCAATGGTACTCTTGACAACACCATTGCTCTCCCTTCTTGTTTAACTCTGCTTGAGCACTGTTTGCAATCCCACGCAATGTAATATAATTCCGGATCAACTAACTTCTCCACTTCTGCAAAATTACTTTTGAAAAGATGCCATGATCTTGGACATGTCATGAAATGATTTAGCTTCATAGAACTAGTTACAAAGGGCTCTTTGTATTTCTCATTGAAGTTTCATTTCTTCCTACTCACTTAACGTAAGAATTTACCATTCCCTGTGATTCTGTCCCCTTTTGCTCTTACATAAATGACAATTTAATGAGACTCCTTAAATGTTCCTCATAAGGCTGGAGTCATACACATGAAACAATTTGTCGAACCAATACCAGGTGTGGCAAAATCCTGAAAGGGTGAATACAAAAATCCACATCAATAACAAAAATGTTCATGGGGAAAAGTGCAGTGATTACTTTCATGATGAATCAGTGATTTAAATAGTGAACAATGAATATCTGGCAATCATTACATAACTATCCTTTAGTTAAGGCATGTAGATGATGTAATAAATCATGAGATTGAAGCTGAGTATGTTTTGAAATAGTATCAGTTGAATGTTACATGGTATTTCTATTTGATTTTGGGACTTTTGTTGTTCTAGGTAGATTCTATGTTATCATTATACATGAACATCAGAGAGTTGTGCTTGGATTATTTCAAATTCAGCAACAAATAATCTGAAGATAATTTACTAGGAAATATGTGACCAATTCACATTCCCCCAACGTTTAATTGGCATATTCATTAATAGACGAAGTTGGATGGTAGACCAAGAATTTCACATAAGTCAGAACTACCTAACTGGTTAACTTTATAACAACATTACAACAACATCAACGCAAAATACTGCAGAAAGCAGAAATCTGAAATAAAATCAAGTGCTGGAAATACTCAGAAGAGCAGGTGGCATCTGTTGAGCAAAACACAGAGTTAACAGGCAGAACTTTCGTTATTTGAGTCTAAAGATGTTGGTAGATCTAAAAGTGGGAAGAACTTTAAGACAGAGGTTGGCTAGGTTTTCTCAGCTTATCGCAAATAGCATCACTGAATCACACAGCCCTTCGGTCCGACTAGCCCATGGCAACCATGTTCCAAACTATGATGGTGCAGGTAAAACTTTATGAGCAGAAAGTTCTGAAACCTTTGGACTCCAACAAATGGGTGACATATTTAAAAGGCACCTGGACAGCACTTATATAAGAGGGTTTGAAATAAGAGGAGGTATAGATTATTCTGCCCCTCTGACCTGCTCTGACATTCAATAAGATCATGGCAGATCAAACTATTCTACCAATGACAATCTTTATCAAGAATCCAGCTACCTCTATCTTAAAAATATTCAAGGTCACCACTTCCACCACCTTTTGAAGAAGCGTCCTTTGAAAACTTCCAACTGTTCGAGAAAAAAAGTTCTGATTATTCCTGTCTTCAATGGGGGACTTCTTATTAGTAAATAGGGATACCTAGCTCAAGATTCTTCAACATAAGGAAATATTCTGTGTATATTCACTCCATCAAAACCTCTTAAGATTTGGTATGTTTCAATAAAGTTCCTCTTTATCTCCAGTGGATACAAGCCACCCTGTCCAACTTTTTCTCATAAGATAACCTATCCATATTATGTATTAGTCTGGCCCAACAAGTCCAAACTGATCCCCCGAAGAGCAACCCACCCTACACTTACCCCTGACTAATGCACCTGACACTCTGGGCAACTTAGCATGGCCAATTCACCTGATCTGCACATCCTTGGACTGTGGGAGAAGTCCCACACAGACACAGGGAGAATGTGCAAACTCCACACAGACAGTCACCTGAGGCAGGAATTGAACCTAGATCCCTGATGCTGTGAGGTAGCAGTACTAACCACTGAGCCACCTTGCTGCCTGTATATTTGTTTTCAATTCTGCTTGCAAAAAAAAAACCCACAATGTTCTATTAGCTTTCCTAATTAATTGTTGTACATGCTTACCAGTCTTTTGTGCTACATATATGACGTTAGCCAGAACTCTCTTCAGCTCTGGGTTCTTCAATCTCTCACCATTTAGGTAATATGTTTCCTTTTCACTCTCCTCACCCAAATGGATAATGTTTTATTTTTGCATGCTGTATTCCTTTTCCCAAATCCTTTCCCTTTCACTTAACCTATCTACATTCCTTTGTAATATCCTTATGTCCTCTTCACAACTCACTTTCCCAACCTCTGGGAATGTTTGTGATGTCAGCTACCATTATCTAAGTCATTTCTACAAATTGTACGATTTCAGGCCCCACTACTGATTCCTTGACACACTACTCATCATATCTTGCAATCCACAAAATGACCCATTTGCATTTATCTTCTGTGTCCTCTCAGCTAGGTCATCTTCTATGCATGTCAATATGTTACCCCCTCACATATGAGTACATATTTTCCACAATATCAACACCCTAGGGGTTACCATTGACCAGAAACTGAACTAGCCGTAGAAATCCTGTGCCTCTAAGAAAAGGGAAGAGGCAAGGAATCCTGCAGTAATTCACCTCGTTCCTCTGAAAACCTGTTCATCATGTACAAGGCACATGCCTGAATGAAGACAGCTCCAAAACCTGACAGGAAGCTTGACACCATTCAGGACAAAACAGCCCACTTGATTGGCACCACACCCTCAAACATTCACTCACCCCATCACTGACACTCAGTAATAGCAGTGTATAGCATTTACCAGATTGATTGTAGAAATTCACCAAGGTTCCTTAGACAGCACCTTCCACACCCACAACCATTTCCATCTAGAAAGATGAGGGCAGCAGGTACATGGGAACACCGCCACTTGCAAGTTCTTTTCTGAGATACTCTGCATGAGACTTGGAAATATATTGCCATTCCTTGAATGTAGCTGGGCCAAATACTTGGAACTCCCTCTCTAATAGTATGGTGGGTCTAACTTCAGCAAATGGTCTGCAGTGGTTCAACAAGGTAGCTTGCCATCATGTTGTCAGGGAGAATCAGGAGTGGACAGTAAATGCTGATTCAGCCAGAGATGCCCATGTTCCATGATTGAATTAAATTTTTTAAAAGTTGGTCTGATACCTTATCAGTTGTCTTCTGCAATCAAAGTACACTGCCTTTATCCATAGCACGTCACTCTCTACAACCCAGGATACGCACGCAATATTACTTGTTATTCCCCAGCTACCCCTGGAAATGTCAAAGATCATTCGTAATAGGCGTTACACTTCCGTGATGGCTCCCTGAAGGTTGTCCTGAAGATTATCCAGGAGAGAAGGAAAGCTACTTTCCTGATGGAATGCAACAAGAGGCCAGCCTGGACAGAGGAGACTATAGAAATGAAAGAATATGGGTGACTCTGGAGAATCTGGCTTCAGCATCCTATGAAGATGACTGTTCTGCTGTACTTTGTCATAGACTCATAAAATCATACAGTATAGAAGAGGCCGTTCGAGTCTGCACTGACGACATATTGCTAAATCTATGCACCAGTCCCACTTTCCAGCACTTGGCTTATAGCCTTGGATGGTATGACTCATGAAATACTTTTTAAAGGTTGTGAGGTTTCCTGCCTCTACTATTTTCCCAGGCAATGCATTCTGGTACACCACCACCCTCAGGATGAAAACATTTTTAGTCAACTCCTCTCTAAACCTCCTGCCTTTCACCTTAAAATTATGTGCCCTCAGTTTTAACCCTTCACCTAAGGGGAAACAGCAGCTTTCTATCCATTCTGCCCCTCATAAACTTATGTACTTCAATCAGATCCCCCCCTCACTCTTCTCTGCTCCAAAGAAAGCTTATCCAGTTTCTCTGCATGTCTAAAGCACTCCATCCTGAGCAACATCCTGGTGAATCTTTTCCAGTGCAATCACATCCTTTCTATAGTACAGTGACCAGAATTGTTACACAATACTCTAATATCAGGATGAAGGACTTTGTTCCAAAACATCGATTTTCCTGCTCCTCGGATGCTGCCTGACCTGCTGTGCTTTTCCAGCACCACTCTAATCTTGATTCTAATCTCCAGCATACACTTTCATCTTGTTGATAAAGGCAAGTGTTCCATATTCCTTCTTAACTACTTTATTAATATCTCCTTCCACCTTCAGCAATTGATGGACAAGCACCCCAAGATCCCTTTGTTCCTTTGAGCTTCTAAGTGTCCTATCATTGATTGAGTACTCTTCTGTCTTGTAACTTCTTCCAAAGTACATCACCTCACACTTATTCATGTTAAATTCCATCTGCCACTGATCTGTCTATATGACCAAATCCGTTTATATCCTCCTCCAAATTAAAACCTTCTTTCTTACTGTCAACCACCCAGCCAATCTTTGTGTCTTATGCAAATTCCCCATTTTTATTGATATAGTTTCTACTACTGTTTTAGAACATAGAACATAGAACATAGAAGAATACAGCGCAGTACAGGCCCTTTGGCCCTCGATGTTGCACCGATCCAAGCCCACCTAACCTATACTAACCCACTATCCTCCATATACCTATCCAATGCCCGCTTAAATGCCCATAAAGAGGGAGAGTCCACCACTGCTACTGGCAGGGCATTCCATGAACTTACAACTCGCTGAGTGAAAAACCTACCCCTAACTTCAGTCCTATATAGTGAGAAGGCTCATCGGGGAATGTGCAGAGTTAATTCAACTTTTCAGAAAACAAGACCCACAAAACCTTTCAAATGCACATCATTTCCATCTGGTTTCCAAGAATTTGCATTGCAAAGTATTGTGGTGTAGAACCCCACATGTACACCCTGCAGTTTTGGAATTATCCACCTTTGTGCATGAAATGGAGTTTTAGAACATAAAACAGAAATACAGCGCAGAACAGGCCCTTCAGCCCTCAATGTTGCGCCGACCTGTGCCTTTCCAATTACATATAAACCTGTCCTTTAGAATTCCTTCCAACAGCTTGTCTGCCACTAACCTCAGGCTCACCAGTGTATTGTTCCCTGGCCTTTCCTCATCATCTTTCTCAAATGATGGCGCCTGTCTTGCAGCACCTCACCTGTGGCTATCGGTGATAGAAATATCTCAGCGAGGGGCCCAGCCATCACTTCCCTAGCTTCCCACAAAGATTTGGGATACACCTGATCAGGTCCCACAGATTTACTCAGCTTTATGTATCAGACATTCAGTACAACATCCTCTGTAATATGGACAGTTGTCAAGTTATCACTATTTATTTCTCCAAAGTCTCTAACTTCCATATTCTCTTTCAGTAAAAGCTGACATGAAATCCTCAGATAGTATCTTTCCCACCTTCTGTGGTTCCACAGACAGCCTTGTTGATCTTTGAGGGTCCCTATTCTCTGCCTGGTTACTCTTTTGTCCTTAGTGTTTTGTAGAATCTCTTTGGATTGTCCGTAAACCTCTTTCCCCCCAAAGCTATCTCATGTATCCTTTTTGCCCTCCTGTTTTCCCTCAAGTGTACTCCTACTGCCCCTACACTCCAAGGGGTTCACTCAAACGCAGCCGTCTGTACCTGCCATATCCCTCCATCTTTTTGACGATACCCTCAATTTCTCTAGACACACAGCATTCTCTATACCTACCAGACTTGGCAATAACAGGAACATTCTGTCTCTGTACTCTTGTTGTCTCATTTTCACAGGCCTATGGAGGCAATGGCAGATGAGGACATGGAAACAGTCATTCTCAGTAAAGGGGTAGTGTTGGGAAAGATAACAGCCCAAAAGTACATGGGTCTCCTGGCCATGATGGAATGCATCCCAGGGGACGAAAAGAGATGGTGAATGGTCGTTTGTCCTTCCTTGCTAGAGGGATATAGTTTATTGATATAGTTTATACTACTGTTTTGTACCATGTCTACTCAATGCTTCACGTTCCTATGAGAGTAAGTTGGCTTTGTAAGGTTGTAAGTGCAGAGGACTGTCAGACTAAAGGATTGGGTCCCGGTAACATTATTAGATACTCCACATGCAAACAATATCTTTCAATTCTTTGCAGCTACTAATACGGCACTGAAAGTGAAACAGTGATGCTGCCTCTCATTCATTTGCCATAGCTAAAATGTAAAAGGAGCTACAACCATCAATAGTTCACCCAACATGGGGTCACTGACTTTCCACACATGCCCAAAGGTTTGTATAAGACAAAGACACAACCATACGTAGTAACAATTTGTGTTGGTCTCCTCTTTGGAAACCCGATCACCTGTTGCAGTCAGGTTTGTCAATACCTGGCAGTGTAGCTACCTGACTTGGTCAAGTTTCACTCCTTACTCCATTTAACAACAAAAGCAAGATAACAATTAACAGAGACTCCTCCTGGGTTGCCTAACCCAGACACGCTTCTCACTTTATCCTTAACCCTATAAACATTTGCATAACGAAACATTTCAATTATGAAGGAGCAAGTTACTGGAAAAGTTTATACTCACTGGAACTTGGAGGAAGAGGTCCACCCTGCAATTTCATGCCCTGTATATCTCTATACTGGGTTCATGAACACAGGTTTCTTGTTTTTGTCTCTCAAGGATATGCCCTTGAATGTAATTCCAGTGAGCTGGGTGTTAATGGGTATTCATAGCATACAAATTAATGCAAAAAAGGCTCTTAACCAAAGCCAACCCATCTGAAAGGGTTTGCAAACTGAATACCAAAACTTTAGCCCAACATTGGAAACGGAACTTTTGCCTCCTGTCCAATTAAGATTCCCCTGTCCATCCTTTGAGTAGGCATTGAAAGTTCTGCCCAATGTTTCAATGAAATAACCATTTTAATGAAACACCTATACTGTTTAATTCTTGTAACCGGCAATGTTTTGTTCCCAGTCTTGACTGTTCTGTGTTGCCTTGGCAGTCTTGGCTATATGTGCTTCCTCACAACATATTATTCCCTTCAGTTCCCCTGTTTTAAAATACGCATTGGCCTGCACTTTATAGTGCCCAGATCATGAGGTAGAGTGAAGGTGGGGGAGCATAATGACCATTACCATCCCATCCCAATAGCAAAGTCAATTAATGACCAATTAAGAGCCAGGTGACCTTTACTGCAGCAGGAGGTCCACACCTGGTGCCCAGGTCATGTATAAAAGCTGGTGGTTGGGATGGGGAGCTACCTCCTGAAAGGTAGGACTTATTCTTAGTTGGAGGAGGAAGTGCCAGGTGAAGACAATCTTAGGCCTACAGCTCCTAAGGGCAGCCAGCAAGCTGGCCTGTCTTTACCTCACTATCCCTGCCCTCACTTCAGATTCATTACACTCTGCACATTGTGGTACAGACAGTTTAACTTGCTTTTTTTGTTCTCATCTCCTCTCAATTTATTTTTAACCACTTTTTACACTCCTGTTAGAACCCCCTGTTTACTCGGTTATGGTGAAAAATGTGCACCTATGAATAATACACTCAGACAGGCTGATATGGTGACAGCATAGAAGAAGTTGAGTTTAACAACAACACTTATTTTAAGACTTTAACTTAATTTTAACCCAATAACATTAACGCCATCAACCCTACTTTAGTCCCTCCATTTGGATTCCTGGTCAGGTACAAACAGACACAGGTGGGGTATTCTTCACATCCTCTTCCCACCAACAGCTGCAGGGATCCTACTGATGTTTAGTGAACTTCACAGTTTCACCAAAATCCTGAAGGCCCAGGTTGGAGCTGGTACTGCCATCTCATTTACCATTTTCAGATTCTCAGAGAGAGCTTTGGGGGAAATGACAGTTACTATTGATGCCTGGTGTATCATTTATTGACCAACATTACTGACTGCACCACCTGGGATATCATCAGTCTTCAATAGATAAATATGTTGAGTATTAACCAACAGTTTCGCAATTGGCACTGCCACCTTCCCCATGTCCATGTCCCACCTTCCCCATGTACTACAATCCCCATGTTATACTGCATTTTTGCTGTCCTGGCTGGATTTCTATTTTGGTTCTCCTGCATTACAACCTCCCTCTTGGCTATCACCCTGCACCTTGTGATTGCATGACTGCTTTGTTTGATGAACTTCTTTATGGTGGGTAGAGCTCATTCTCATGATGTCTTTCTTCCTGGGACATCGTCAATACTTCATGAACCATGGCTGAGGGCCTTGCCTCCAAATTGAAGTCCCCCACAGACATGATTATTGTCATACTCCATTCCTCCATAAAAGAACCTCATTGTATCCATCAGAAGGCACCCTGTATAGGGGAAATTTGAACTGCCTTAAAAGCTTTCCCAAAAGGATCAACTGATGCTATTTCACAGAACCATTGCCAGTGGGTTTCAGTATATTGCAGAAGCATATGGTATAATGCTTCAATGTTGCTCAGTTCGACCCAGGATGGGGCAAACGTGATTAGCAACACAGTAGGACTCTTGAGTTCAGGGCCTATTCACTTCTTCTAATTTTCTTTTTGTCTGTTTTTCTTTTTTTTTGCTCTTGCTTTTTTTCCTCGTTTACTTTGCTTACTGTGAAGAGTTTGGACAGCACCGTAAACAGTGAGTTCTCCCAGCACGGGCTTGTAGCAGAGGAGAGCTGGCCCAGTGTGGGGAGACAGGGCCCAGCATGCACTTGAGTGAGTCCAGTGCAGGGACAGCAGGCCTAGAGAGGGGGAGACCGAGCCCAGTGTAGGGAAGAGTGGGCCTACTATGGGGAGAACGGGCCCAGCAAGGGGGAGAATGGGCCCAGTGTGGGAGAGAGGAGGCCCAGCAAGAGTCAGAGCAGGCCCACTGTGGGGGAAATTGTACCCAGTGTGGAAGAGAGCAGGCCCAGTGTAGGGGAGAGCGGCCCAGTGAGGGGGAGAGTCTGCCCAGTGCGGGAGAGAGCAGGCCCTGTAGGAAGGAGAGTGAGCCCAGTGAGGGGGTGAACAGGCCCAGTGAGGGAGAGTATGGGCCCAGTGTGGGGTGAGCAGGCCTAGTGTGGGGGAGA
>NC_057715.1:95338773-95343565 GCF_004010195.1 Chiloscyllium plagiosum
GGGGAGAACAGGCCCTATGTGGGGGAGAGTGGGGTCAGTGTACGGGAGAGCAGGCCCAGTGTGTGGGAGACCTAGCCCAGTTTGTGGGAGAGCAAGCCTGGTGTAAGGGGGGTGGGGGGAGAACAAACCCAGTGTGGGGGACAGTGGGCCCAGTGTGCGGGAGAGCAGGCCCAGTGTGCTGGAGAGCTAGCCCAGTGAGGGGAGAGCCCGCTCAGTGTTAGGAAGAGTGGGCCCTGTGTGGGTTAGAATGGGCCCAGAGTGCAGGACAGCAAGCCCAGTGAGGGGAAAGCAGGCCCAGTGTGGGGGAGAGCAGGCCCAGTGTGAGGAGAGCAGGCCCAGTGTGAGGGAAAGTAAGCCCAGTGAGGCGAGAGCAGGCCCAGTGTGGATTTGAGTGAGCCCTTACTTGTCTTTCCAGGGCCAAGACAGGATTCGGAATCAGTGACTGCTTTATCAGGAGAGGAAATGTCAGCCTGAGAGTTGGAGACTTTGTCATTGGTTGGGTCCAGCACTGGCAGCAGCAAAGCAGTAGCGGAAGGGCATCAAGATGACATCATCAAAGTGGGCCTAACAGTGAGAGACGCCACTCTGATGTTGATGTGTTTGGTATATGTACGACAGCAAGGTGGTGGTAGTTCTCAGCTGGCTCAGAAACTCTGGACTTCTCTTTTTTTTTCCTTATTCTTAAACTATCAAAATAGTGCCGTATCACAGTGACATATGAAAGCTTTTCACTGTATTTATTGTACTTCTCTGTGTAAAATACTCATGTCAATAAAATCATTCAAAATTCAACAGTTATCTGACACTGGGTCAGGATAATGTCGGCTCGTTTTCTCTGTCCTTTCCTGATGGGAAACTTGCAATCTACAATGACTTCTGGTAGTGATCATGTTGAAAAGCCATACATTTGGCTTCTTTCCTCTCTCCCTTCAGTAGCTGAATGCACTGTCTGCTAAGCAGAATGTGAGTTCCCCCTCCCGTGTTGTTGCTGCTGCTGTCAGGAGAGTGATCACTGCCACTGCTCTCCTCAAGGCTGTCATTGCTCTGAAACAAAGTAATGGAACAAAGTACAGGTACACGATCCTTTAGCCGAAATCCTTGGGGCCAGTTGCTTTTTGGAATTTGGAATTTGTTTGGATTTTGGAATAAATGATATTTTCACAGCGAAATAAAACATAATTACCTAACAGCAGACGCATGTGTGAATAGTACGGGCACTGAGACACAATTGATGCCTGCCAGCGCTGGGCCATGCCGCCACATCAAATCTGAGTGACGGGTCGAGTGGGTGTGGAATCGGGTCACCTGTTTGTACACCAAAATGACACTCCACAGTCAACAAAAAAAGATTTCGGATTTCAAAGCTTTTCGGATTTCGGAATTTCGGATAAAGGATTAATAATTGGACCGGTATTAATTGGATTAATAAAAGCCCTGTAATAATTGATAACTTTGCTGTTAACAGAAACGACCTGTGAGCTGTCAGGTTTCACCTGTGACCAATGCTTTCCCCTGTTATACCTACACACAGATGTCACTTGCCACAATCACCTCACAAGGCCTGTGCTACCTTGGGCCAAACTAGCCTTTCGGGGGACTTCTTCACCCTACCTTCAGTAGATCCTGTGATTCTTTGCTTCCTTCATTCCTTTTCTGCTGCTCCCTTACCTCAGACCTCAACACTTTTAACCATTCGTTAACATGTACCTAATGTTTGGTTCATTTATTCTACCATGCCTGAAGTCTGAGGTGAAAATTCTGCTTTATTCTGAATAATTGACATGTTTTCTTTATTATTTTCCCAGTGAAATGAGTATGAACATATGAACAATAAGCAAGATTTCATTCAATAAAATTCAATACGTTTATGGCTGATCTGCTTTTAACTTCAATCTGCACTCCTGCATATCCCTAATACATTTTCATCCCCTTGCCCTCTCTGCCTTGAAAATATTTAAAGATTCTGTATCTACTTCCTTCTGAGGAAGGGAATTCCAAAGACTCACAACCTTCTGAGAGAAAAAGATGTTAGCCGAAGTCTGTCTTAAATGGGTGCCCCTTATTTTTTAAACTATGACCCCTCGTTCTAGATTCTCCAACAAGAAGAAACATCCTTTCAACATCCACCTGGGCAAGACCCTTCAGGATCTTTCAATTAAGTTACCTCTGACTCGTTTAAACTTCAGAGGATATAAGCCTAGCCAGTCTAATGTTTCCTCTGAAGACAATCTGCTCATGCTAGGTATTAGTCTTGTAAACTTTCTCTGACCGGTTTCCAAAGCATTAACATCATTCTGTAAGTACCATGACAAGGTGCAATCTTGACAATGCAATGTTTAACAATGTTTAACCCACTCCACACAGGGATATTGCTGCCCTTACACTGCACGCTGGGTCATTGATACCCCGATACTCCACACTGGGCCATTGCTGCCCTGACACTCCACACTGGGCCATTGCTGCCCTGACACTCACATTGGGCCATTTCTGCCCTGACACTCCACACTGGGTCATTGATGCCCCGACACTCCACACTGGGCCATTGCTGCCCGGACACTCACATTGGGCCATTACTGCCCTTACACTCCACACTGGGCCATTGCTGCCCTTACACTCCACACTGGGCCATTGCTGCCCCTACACACCACACTGAGCCATTGCTCCACCTACACTCCACACTGGGCCATTGCTGCCCCTACACTCAACACTGGGTCATTGCTGCCTCTACACTCCACACTGCGCCATTGCTGCCGCTACACTCAACACTGGGTCATTGCTATCCCTACACTCCACACTGGGCCATTGCTGACCCTTCACTCAACACTGGGCCATTGCTGCACTTACACTCCACACTGGGCTATTGCTGCCCCTGCACTCCACACTGGGTCATTGCTGTCCTTACACTCCACACTGGGTCATTGCTGCCCCTACACTCAACACTAGGTCATTGCTATCCCTACACTCCACACTGGGTCATTGCTGTCCTTACACTCCACACTGGGTCATTGCTGTCCCTACACTCCACACTGGGCCATTGCTGCCCCTATACTCCACACTGGGTCATTGTTGCCCGTACACTCCACATTGGGTCATTGCTGTCCCTACACTCCACACTGGGCCATTGATGCCCCTATACTCCACACTGGGCCATTGCTGTCCCTACACTCCACACTGGGCCATTGCTGCCCCTACACTCCACACTGGGCCATTGCTGCCACTACACTCCAGACTGGGCCATTGCTGCCCCTACACTCCACACTGAGCCATTGCTGCCCCTACACTCCACATTGGGCCATTGCTGCCCCTACATTCCACACTGGGCCAGTGCTGCCCTTACACTCCACACTGGGCCATTGATGCCCCTACATTCCACACTGGGCCATTGCCATTGATGCCCCTACATTCCACACTGGGCCATTGATGCCCCTACGCTCCACACTGGGCCATTGCTGTCCCTACACTCCACACTGGGCCATTGCTGTCCTTACACTCCACACTGGGTCATTGCTGCCCCTACACTCAACACTGGGTCATTGCTGCCTCTACACTCCACATTGGGCAATTGATGCCCCTACACTCCACACTGGGCCATTGCTGCCCCTACACTCCACATTGGGCCATTGCTGCCCCTACACTCCACATTGGGCCATTGCTGCCACTACACTCCACACTGGGCCATTGCTGCCCCTACACTCCACACTGGGCCATTGCTGCCCCTACACTCCACATTGGGCCATTGCTGCCACTACACTCCAGACTGGGCCATTGCTGCCCCTACGCTCCACACTGGGTCATTGCTGCCTCTACACTCCACATTGGGCAATTGATGCCCCTACACTCCACATTGGGCCATTGCTGCCCCTACACTCCACACTGGGCCATTGATGCCCCTACACTCCAGACTGGACCATTGCTGCCCCTACACTCCACACTGGGCCATTGCTGCCCCTACACTCCACACTGGGCCATTGCTGCCACTACACTCCACACTGAGCCATTGCTGCCCCTACACTCCACATTGGGCCATTGCTGCCCCTACATTCCACACTGGGCCAGTGCTGCCCTTACACTCCACACTGGGCCATTGATGCCCCTACATTCCACACTGGGCCATTGATGCCCCTACGCTCCACACTGGGCCATTGCAGCCCTACACTCCACACAGGGCCATTGCTGCCCCTACACTCCACACTGGGTCATTGCTGCCCTTACACTCCACACTGGGCCATTGATGCCCCTACACTCCACACTGGGCCATTGCTGCCGCTATGCTCCACACTCAGCCATTGCTGACCCTACACTCCACACTGGGTCATTAATGCCCCTACACTACACACTGGGCCATTGCTGCCCCAACGCTCCACACTGGGCCATTGATGCCCCTAACACTCCACACTGGGCCATCGCTGCACCTACACTCCACACTGGGCCATTGCTGCCCCTACATTCCACACTGGGCCAGTGCTGCCCTTACACTCCACACTGGGTCATTGCTGCCCCTACACTCCACACTGGGCCATTGATGCCCCTACACTCCACACTGGGCCATTGATGCCCCAACGCTCCACACTGGGCCATTGATGCCCCTAACACTCACACTGGGCCATTGATGCCCCTAACACTCCACACTGGGCCATCGCTGCACCTACACTCCACACTGGGCCATTGCAGCCCTACACTCCACACTGGGCCATTGATGCCCCTAACACTCCACACTGGGCCATCGCTGCACCTACACTCCACACTGGGCCATTGCAGCCCTACACTCCACACTGGGCCATTGATGCCCCTA
>NC_057715.1:95345658-95362126 GCF_004010195.1 Chiloscyllium plagiosum
CTGCCCCTACACTCCACACTGGGCCATTGCTGCCTCTACACTCCACACTGGGCCATTGCTGCCTCTACACTCCACACTGGGCCATTGCTGCCTCTACACTCCACACTGGGCCATTGCTGCCTCTACACTCCACACTGGGCCATTGCTGCCTCTACACTCCACACTGGGCCATTGCTGCCTCTACACTCCACACTGGGCCATTGCTGCCTCTACACTCCACACTGGGCCATTGCTGCCTCTACACTCCACACTGGGCCATTGCTGCCTCTACACTCCACACTGGGCCATTGCTGCCTCTACACTCCACACTGGGCCATTGCTGCCTCTACACTCCACACTGGGCCATTGCTGCCTCTACACTCCACACTGGGCCATTGCTGCCTCTACACTCCACACTGGGCCATTGCTGCCTCTACACTCCACACTGGGCCATTGCTGCCTCTACACTCCACACTGGGCCATTGCTGCCTCTACACTCCACACTGGGCCATTGCTGCCTCTACACTCCACACTGGGCCATTGCTGCCTCTACACTCCACACTGGGCCATTGCTGCCTCTACACTCCACACTGGGCCATTGCTGCCTCTACACTCCAGACTGGGCCATTGCTGCCCCTACACTCCACACTGGGCCATTGCTGACCCTACACTCCACACTGGGCCATTACTGCCCCTACACTCCACACTGGGCCATTGCTGCCCCTACACCTACACTGGGCCATTGCTGCCCCTACTTTCCACTGTGGGTAATTGCTGCCACACTCCACACTGGGCCATTACTGCCACAATCTGCACTGTCACTGGCAGACTGGCTACTGCCATTCCTGCTCTGGGCTTCTTGTCACTGGCATCCCCGCTTTGGAGGCCTAGAGTCGGAAACCTGGACATGGTGTCCAAGGTTAAGAGTCTGAGTAGACAGAAGAGGAGAAGAAACCACCCAATAGAGGATAAGGGGAAGAAAATTTAGAGAAGGAACAGACGAAGTGGACGGGCTGTGGCTGGAGCACCTTTCTGTGTTGTAAATATAACATAAGAGTCTATTAGCTTCCTGCATTATTTGCTATATCTGAATAATAACTTATTGTCAGTTCTCCCAAGAGACCTTTAGTCTTGGCTAGTAGGCTAACTTGACTTTAGGTCTGCTTTGTACAGATCAAACTCCTTTAACAATATTTGGCTGTGTCCGAATTCATACCAGGTCACCATTGATTTTTGACAAGAGCAAACAGCTCAGAAAAAATGAATTCCCATGAGATTCATGGCAATGTGATGAGTTGTAATCAAAAGTGGTTCAGAGACAGAAAATAAAAGACAATGGTCAACCAATGTTTTTGTGAATGGAAGCAGATTCCAGTGGTGCTCCAAAGGGCTCTGAGCTGGACCTCTTGCTGTTTGTGGTATATGTTAGTGATTTAGACTTAAATGTGGGAGGCATGATTGAGAAATTTACAGACTATACAAAGATTGGTCATGTAGTTAATCATGAAGAGGGTGGCCAATAATTGCAGAAGGAAAATGTTGATGGTTTGAATGGGATGAAAAGTGGCAAATAGATTTCAATCTGGAGAAGTGTGAGATTATGCATTTGCATGGTGGAGTGACAAACAAAGGAGGATATTGAGAGGATATTTAAAGGAAAAAGAGAGTACATCATGCCTGTTGGACAGGACTGGTGTGACCCCTTTTTCAATGTCATCTGAGTCGCTCCACTTCACCTCCGATAGTCCCAGTCTCCCTCTCCTGAATCTCTGCTTTCCCGTGGTTCCTGTCTGTTTTCAGGGTAAAACTTTCCAGAAATGCTTCGCCGCCACTTTCCATTACTGAAAAGGAAATATTAAATTGGACTGGAAAAACACACGCCGACTGACTTTCTAGCAGTTTGGGATAGCAAATGATTCCCTGCTGAAAAGCAAAAATACGTCCCAGTGGGAAACATTGTGACAGCAAAAGGTTTGGCAAGGATTTCACAGCAATAAGTGTTCCTCCATCCCCAGGAGACCTTCACATTCTGACCTTGTTAGCTCCATGCTGTAGGATTACAGTACAGCTCACAGAGTAGGGAAAGTTAATGTTACTCTCTTCATTCTGGGAATGTTAATAAATGTTGCCTCCTGCATTTTATCTTCATCCCCATTTGTAATACAAACAATGACAAATGATATCATTAACGTTTTAAACTCGCTTACCCGCATGAAGGTCTTAAGAGTCATTTGCTATTTAGACAGTGCCATTTAGTAAGGCTTCAATTGTCCTGAGAACAGAGAGCTCTGAAGAGCCAATTCGTCTCAATAAGTAAAGCAGCCACCTCATTGGCCATAAAAAGACAGATATGTTTATAGAGAGAAAAGGTTTTGGCCTATAAATATAAGCAAAACCTGGAGGGATTAAACAATTTATAAAACCACTCAGAGTTCAAAACTGCATCTGAAATATGCTGTATAAAATGATACTGAAGACATCTGAACAGTGTGTTAAGGAGGCAGTTCTTTCCATGATTATATGCAACAGTACCAGTCTCTCAGCGCTACTGAAACCTGGATGGGTGTATCACAATTTGTAATTAACAATAAGCCCCTTTCATCCCTCCTTTGCAATGAGGCAGATTATTGAAGGGTAGCGTCAGCCTGACTTCACATTCCTTTTCTCGCATACTTATTAAGCCACAAAGTGACTAACTCCCAGTTCTTTGTGACTGGGGCTGGACATCACATGACCTGTTTCTTAATTGTTCTCTAATGAACTGTGCAGTCCTGCACAAATGTCAACTTATCTCAGGGTGTGTATATATACATACATATGCCACAAAGGAAAATAAGATGTTTAGTCATGCAGTTAATTAAATTTGGATCAAATGAGGACATTCCTGATTTTTAGATTGTATATTCTCATATCACTTGCTTGGCTGAACAATACTACTGGTGAATGTTGAACCATCAAAATAAAATTAAACAAAGTCAATGCACCTAAGTAACAATTTACAGGGATTGCCAAAATATGGCAAAAGGAAATCAAGGCCAGACCACAAAAACAGTCAGACAGTAGACCTTTAAATTAAAACACTGGTAGGGATATATAGAGTTTAAAAATCACACATGTTTATTTGGAAGCACTAGCTTTCAGAGTGATGTTCCTTCATCAGGCCATAACCACCTGATAAAGGAGCATCACTCCGAAAGCTAGTGCTTCCAAATAAACCTGTTGGATTACAACCTAGTATTTTGTGATTTTTAACTTTGTCTACCTCAGTCCAACACCGGCTCCTCCACATCAAGGATAAACGGACCATTGATGAATGAGTTGACTCACAGGTCCTCCAAAGGATCAACACTTGAGCCTTAATAGTTCACAATGGTAACATGCGAGGGTTCCAACTCCTGATTATCACGGCTCATCTATGTTGGCGGAAGATGCTAACATTTCAGAGTTGTGAAAAGAAAGGTACCTGAGATCTGCTTAACATAACTTGAGTCACTGCTTGCAACAGAGGAATGGTGAGGGTAGAAAATGAAGGGAAAAGTAAGAAAGTAACAGAATGACGAATGTAGAAGAATTTCAAAATCTGTCTCAGATTGCAAGTTATTATGGTGAGTCACTAAACGGAAAGGGTGATTAATTTAAATGTGACAGTGGTGATTCTAATTAGAAGGCATTCTGAACAAGGGAGCATAACTGTAGCATTAGATCAAGTACACTGAGGGTGATATCAGGAAACATTTCTTCACACAGAGAGTAATAGAAACCTGGAAACTTTCCTAAAATGAAACTGCTGAGGCTGAGAGCCTGAAAAGCTGAGACTGAAAGATTTTTATTAGTTAGGGGTATTAATGAATATGGAACCAAGGAGGGTGAGTAGAGTTGAGATACAGATAAACCATGGCCTAGTTAAAAGGAGGAACAGGTTCAATGACATGAATGGCCTACTCTTGGCCATATACTTATTGGACTTGGTTGTCAACTGACATTTTCCAAAACTTCAGTTTTTATTTCAGTTTTCCAGCAACCAGAGTATTTCACTTTTATGTTGGTGCTGGAGATGTTTCATTACCAGCACGATTGTATGAACTCTGCAGCTGGACATGTTTAGAAAGGAAGGGATTTTCATTTTCAATAGCACCTTATCATATTGTTCAGATGTCCCAAAGCACTTCATAACCAATTAAATACTTTTGAAATGCTGTCACTATTGTAAGGAAAAATGTGCTGGTTTGGAATTTCCACAAGGGCTCTTTGCTAAATGAATGAACGAAGCCCCAGTGAAATAGCATAGACAGTCAGAAAATGGCCATTTATACTATTTTCCACAGAGTATCCATCAATCCCCAGCTGAATGTTATGAGGGAGATCAGGAAAGCCCCATAAGAATTGTGGGCCAGCATTTCTAACTCTTGTATAAAACTACCACCGCACAATGAAAAAAATCCTATAATCTGCCTTATTTCAAATATATGGTTATTGTTAAGTCCCAGAGAAAACAGACTGTGAATCTCATTCATCTTCAATGTTCAAAATATGAAACTATTTGGCATCATACTCCCATATTATAAGTATTAAAAATCCAGCTTGTGTTTCTTAAGCCTTACGTTTTGGACATCAATTCCCTCAGCTTTGCTTTACAGCTTTCTCCCCGCTGACTTTTAGGGGTTGGTTTCTGATGAATTATGTTATGTATTTCATTACGGCAAATTTATCTATGATATTTACGTAGTTTTTGTTGCTGTAGGAACAAAAATAAATGTTGTGGGATTATGTCACAAAGTGCCATGAAAGCACGCCTGAAAATAATTATTTTCATTATTAATATATGAAAGCTCATTCCATTCATATGATATTTATCTGTCCACCATAATAACAAACCATTAACCCAATTATGCAATAACCTTCTCCGTAAAGGTGCTTCTTAAAACTTTTTCTGTCGTCACAATTTCAGGTCACTTTATATAATGCCTGCTAAATTTTGTCTTTAACAGTCCTGGGAAGTACATTGGGGCATGTTACTGTGTTAAAGGCAAGTTGTTTTGTCTGCTGATGAGTAAACACCACTTCTCATTTAAAAGTTCTACAGTTCATGAATGCACACTAAAAGAAAAGTGATATAGTAAGTGTGTTAATTTCTACAATTACATGCTTAGCATAGTTGTCCTTAGCTCTCTGTTGACCTGGAACCTATGGTTGTGATCCCTCATAGATATTACAAGGTAGCCGTGCCTCTGTGGAGGTTGGCCTTTTGATAAATGCAGTTCATGTCAGTGATCAGCGTAATGTGACCTTTCCCATTGCCACTTAAAAACATGACAAAAAGTGATTGAGGTGCTTCTGATGATTCATCTAACACCAATGTTAATAGGTCCTATCATTTATCATGTATGAGTGAATTCCCATCAGT
The DNA here is from genome assembly GCF_004010195.1 of Chiloscyllium plagiosum. Classification (NCBI taxonomy): domain Eukaryota; kingdom Metazoa; phylum Chordata; class Chondrichthyes; order Orectolobiformes; family Hemiscylliidae; genus Chiloscyllium; species Chiloscyllium plagiosum. The sequence continues at coordinate 95,351,042 of NC_057715.1, forward strand.
TAACGGATTGATGGCATTAATGGAGCTGAGCAATTGGCCCAAAGACTCCCGTGCATGTGAAAGGACTACGGAAACAAAAATGAAATGGACTAATAGATGTTCACCAAAATTTCTTATTGGTCTTTTTAAACTACCTACACACATGACTCAAATCATGCAACTGGGTTGTACCGGTCCACAAACTTTATAGTAGTCTTTTGGGATGCAATTTCCTCAAATAGTAGCGAAGTTGGTCAGGTAAGATATCCTGATTGAAATAAGCTGGACTGTTGTTTACAATTTGATTTTGTGCACATAATAATCAAATTGCTTCCTGGTTAATTTTTATTATGATTATGTATGGAATTGGAGTAAACTATCAGATGTATAGCTCCCAGGATCTACTTTACATACAGTCATCTCACTAGCTTGTTTCAAATCTACTGCTGTCTCCCTAGTGCCCACGCAGTCTCTCACGAGATGCACAGAGCCTCACAAAACTCCTCCTTTGTCTCTCAGCGCTCTGAAGAAAGGAGTCTGTGTACATTTAGTTGTTTAAGACCTCCATTTGTCAAAACCATTAATTTTTTTCTGTTTACAGAAAGCACCTTCTTCATGTCTTCACAAGAAAATAAATGAAAGAAGTGATCATTCCAAACATTTATCATTCTCTGTTCATTTTTATTTCAAGCCAGTTCACATCTTTCGGTGTTCCTTTTCCTGACAGCATCTCCTGGCTTGGAGTACAAACAGCATCAGAAATAGCAGGGAGAACGTTAAGAGGAGAGAGAGAGGGAAAGGGACATGGAAAGAATGAGGTTGACTGAGGAAAGAAGTCAAGAAAGGAAATGTTGGGAAGTGAGAGGGAAGGAGGGAAACAGAAATTCCATATATTAATGCAAAATAGATGAACAATTCAAAAAAGTAGGCAATATCTTAGTGAGAATTTTGTTTTATAATCAGGATGATTTTAAAATAGTAGCTCATATTTTTACAGCAGTGCACAATATATTTAAAATTATGGATGTTGTCATGTTATAATCAATCTAAAGCAGGAGATGATTTATTTATTCTGTGTGTTCCAATGTTTCTGTCTTGCTAAATTTCACAGTTTTTTTTGAACAGGATGTTTTCCTTTGGCTTTAAGCAACATGCAGTCACATTATACATGCCAGTGAATCAAAGAAGCAAAAGTAACAATCCTGGGGGCTAAAGACAGTTGCCAATATCAGAGAAACATCACAATGAAGAGAATATGAAGCCAGGAGTATAAAACAATCAAGGACATGTATTCATTAGCCTACCAGGGGAGAGATGGGGTCAAAGCAGCACTGAATTAATGGTGGGGGTGCAGGGGTCACGGCATAAGGGTTCAGGTCAGGGACATGAACTGAAGCAGGAGGGTGGCCCAAAGCAGCCCAACTGCAGCATGGAGCTCCAAGCTGTTCTGTGGCCTTTCACAAAGAGGAGAAGCAGGTCTGGCATGAGGAGAATGGAAGAGTTGAGATGTTGGAATTGGTGGGGATTTCTTTGAAAATAACAAATATTCCTTCAATCAGACAAGAATTCCATAATAGTATTAATGAGTCAAAATTGAGAAAAACTACACATTTGTGAACATTGAGTGATCAAAACGAAAAACAGGCAGATATTTAGAAACCTAATATTATGAGATATAAAGAGACCAGGTAAGTCACCCAGTATAAATTTTCAAAGACTATCATCTGGAATAAACTTTGAAAAAGTTGACCACAAATATGGCATTTATAGTTGAAAAGATCCTATGTTATTAAGGAATTTTGACAATTAAATAGAGCTCATCATCATTACCCAACATGGTGGCCCATCAAACTCTAGAAGAACAAAATGCTGCAAGTGCCACCTGCTGGTTTGAGCATTGAAGTTCGGGCAGACTCAGCCCATGCTTTATTATAGGGATTGTACAGTACATTGCCCTTCACTGGCACCATGCCTCATTCAAGTGGTAGGCCATTGAAACAGTTGAAGGGTTCAGCTGGTGACTGGGAAGGCTGGGCAGAGGCTAGATATTGGGATGAGAGGAAAGTAAGACTTCTTTAAGGAATAACAACTACTGCTGTTCCTGGTCCACAAAATAGGTCCTAACAGTTACGTCTGTTTGGAGAAATGCAATTGTATTTTTTATACTGGTTAGCTTCTGTTAGTCATATGGCCTCTAGCTCTGATTAGATGAGATTCCCTACAGTGTGGAAACAGGCCCTTCGGCCCAACAAGTCCACACCGACCCTCTGAAAATTAACCCACCCTCCTCTGATTAATGCACCTAACAACTACGGGCAATTTAACATGGCCAATTCACCTGACCTGCACATGTTTGGAATGTGTGAGAAAACTGGAGTACCTGGAGGAAAGCCACGCAGACACGGGGAGAATGTGCAAACTCCACACAGTCAGTCGCCCAAGGCTGCTGTAAGTGTTTTTATATGCTGTCTGTGGCAGCCATTAAATACACCTCCCTTGGAAGCCAGAAGTTTCCATCTTAGTTCAACTTGGGACATCTATTTCTTTTCTATTAATTTCAAGTTGTGGCAATATAATGTTAAATTTATCTGTTAATTTGGTCCTGACCTGTCTTTTGTGGGAATTTTGTCCATAGCTTGTATTTTAAACTTAAAGAGGCCTGAAATGAGCTTGAGATGATTTTGTACTCCAGCCACCACCCTCCCAAGGTCTGCCCACCACCATACCACTGACACTCCCACTCTTATGGGGAGGTTAGAATCAAAATCTTGCTGCTGATAAGGGATACTTGTCAAGAAGTTAAGCAAAATTGTACTGTACAATATTTGTGCTTTAAAGCAACTTACGTTTCACAAATAATAGAATCCCTACAGTGTGGAAGCAGGCCATTTAGCCCATCAAGTCCATATTGGCCCTCTGAGGAGCATCTCACCCAGACCCACACGCCTACCCAATTCTTGTAACCCTGCATTTCCCAAGCCCAGTTTACCTAACCAGCACACCTTTAGACTGTGGGAGGAAACTGGAGCACCTGTAGGAAACCCACGCAGCCACAGGGAGAACATGCAAACTCCACACAGACAGTCACCTGAGGGTGGAATCGAACCCAGGTCCCTGGCAACAGTTCCAACCACTGAGCCACTGTGCACCTCCCCCCCACCACACACACACACACATAAAGCATCTGTCACTAAGATAATAGCATGAGTTTTCTAAGATTTACTGCAGTGTAGACTTCAAAGCATTGATTGACTTGAAGTATTGATGTAATAGCAGTTGGGATTCTTGTGTATCAATAGGTCAGAGCCACTATCAGCATATCAGTCATTTCTGTGAGTCCTATGTCAGCAACTTAGATTGCTCTTGAAATACAGGAAAAATAATTTATTAATTTTCTCCTTGAAAAATCATTAGTATTGATATAATAATTGACTTATGGGTCTATAGGTTCTGTTGATGTGGGCTCAGGAGGTTTCATGTAACAAAGCAATGTAAGCTGGCAAATGAGTCAGTAGTTTGTTTCTCTGTTTGTATACATAGCCCTATGCTGAATGCATCATTAAATAATCCCAAAAGTAAGCATTCTCTGTGGCTGCTATCGGGAGCAAATTATACAAAGCTTACCGTCAAATCAGTGTTATCAACGTCATGAAGGAATTGCTGATATAATTCATGAATACAACATCAATGCAGTGACCCCACTATAATTACTGTGACTGAAATTCTTGGTAGCTTCAAGTAGTAAAACAGACAGCTTGTTATCAGTATTTTTTTAAAAGCAACATTCTATTTGTTAGATGCTTTGGACAGACCATTATCTTTGGATTCAGTCTGAATCTTCTACTGCAGAATACCAGAATATTAAAGGTAGATTATATTGAGCACCTTTTCCATCTCTACTTGTATCTTGTCACTCACGATATGTGAACTTCAATGAAAGGTTAGATAGTGCACTTAAAGCCAGGAGGGTGTTGTTAAATTTAAGGATTATCTTCTTATGATTTTGGTAGTTTTACAACAATGTCTATGGATTTTTCAAGTAATTGATTTCGATATTTAATCAGTCCCGGTTGGGGAGATCTTATTATTGTGAAAAGAATTGTAAAATGTAGGTGGATTTTAATGTGGTGGGGCATTTTAACCACCCTAAGTGAAAATTCTGTGAAGAAGCAGTCCACATGAAATCCAACTTGCCCATAGCTAAGTTACACTGAAGGGAGTCAGAGTGGGGCTTTACCCCATCTGACAGGAAACCCCGTTGTAGTGAGCCACTGGCCAGGCTGATACAGCAGTAGCGGTGAACTCCACAGGATCGAGAGGTTTGCCTGAGGATGTACACATCCAATACACTGGAGCAAGCGACAATTCTCATTGGCCGACATTAAAATTCATGAGGACAGCTCTTACTTCAGAAAAACAAACACGTCAGATTTGATACAAGACAGACTTCATTTTGAATATGGACCATTGCATTTAAGCCAATTCTGTTGTAATGTTTGGAGAACAGAATGCAGGTGGAATTTATCTGCGCCGCCTCAGAGCTCCCAGGTCATTCATTGGCAGCCTTCCATCTATACAATCCTGCATGGCAGTCAACTCTCTGTTAAACATCACCTGGGCCTGTCCCGGGGTACCTTACTGAGACATGCATAGGAAAAAACTTTTAAATATCCTTACTTTTTGCACTAGGAAAAATATTCTGCTGTGTTGGGTGTCTGAAACCCACACTCCCTGCTCCCGGGTCTATCAGGTTGGTGTAAGTTAGTCACGGAGCATATTCCTTTAGATTTTCTCACGAGTATGGTGCACCAAAAAAACTGAGGACTTTTATAAGACATGGTAGCCCTTTTTACCTCGATACAGACTTATCTGCCCCTCTATTAAGGACTTTTGTATAGCCATGATGATTTTGTCAAATGAATCTAATATCCTGAGAGGAAGAATTACGAACATATGAATGTGCATTAGTTAATGCTCTCAAAGATCGAGAGCTACTGTTTTGTTACACTGAGCTGTATTATTAGTTACTTTTATTCTTATTCCATCCACTTATTTACATTTTTTGTATTTATATGCACATGGGTGTAATCTTGTTCAGTTTGCATTGTTTTTAAGTTGTGTTGTTATCGGTTTATCGTAATATTTTAAAAATACTTTTCAATAAAAATACTTATAAAAAAACATCACCTGGTAATGGAACCCCACTCTGGCAAGACAGACTCAGTTGCATTTACTGTTGCATTTTCTGCTGCATTTACTGAAGACGGGTGAAAGTGACCGAGACCAGTAAGGATTCCCTGGGTCCTGTTTCTCTAACTCTCCTCCCAACCTTGCTGAGGTTGGCATTTCAGTCCACAGTCATCAGCAAATGTCCCTCAATCTCCAGTGTTAATGTCGGTCATCTTCATATCTCACTTACAAAGGTAGTGTTTTATGCCTCGGAGATATGCTGAGATGAAAGCAGATTCTATGTGTTTTGCTTACAGTGCTTTTTTTTAAAAAAAGTCTGCTTCCAGCTTGCTGCTTCAATTTAGCTTCTGTTTCTTTTCACATGCTCGACTAATACCATTTCTCTTTTGGTTCTCAATTTCAAAGCTAAAAGCCAAATAAATTGTAAACATAAGAAAAGCTTCAATCATCACTTGGTTACAACTTGTATTTTGTTGATTAAAAGGATTTCCACATATTCACTGAAGTGCTGAAAATAATAAATTTTAATAAACGTTGGAAAAGAAGAGGATTCTGGGTAATCCAAGATGGAGGACTGGAAAAATTTCTGGCTGTAACAGCTGTTCCTTTATTGAGGTATTTGAGGTGCTGGAGGTGATTTCCTCAAATTCCAGGAGCAGCAATTACTGTTTTATATGCTGTTGCATTGTTTTGGAACTTTGGAAAAAAAAGTCAAAACAACGGCAGTTTTAAAAGGGAGAAGATGGGTAGATTGGGTTCTTCCTTGATTATATGTTTTTTGAGATATGTCTCTTGATTAAACTTAAAATATAAGCCATAACTATTAATTTAACCTGGGGCAGTGTTTTGTAGAGGAATAAGACAGTGTTATTTTCTGGGTCTGAAGATTGTGAAGGAGCAAAAATGGGCTTTGGTAGAGTGGTATGCGCTTCTTGTCAGATGTGGGAGTTTAAGGGTTACTGCAAATTATATCTGCAATAAATGCTGTTGGTTGTGAATCTTACCAGATAAAATGGATCGATTGGAGAGACAGTTAGAAGCAACGAGGAATTTGCAACAGCTACAGTATGTGATGGATGGCAGTTCTAGGAAGGGGAAAAAGTCTCAGATACAGTCACATAGATGGGTTAACTCCAGGAAGGTTAAGAGAGGTAGGCAGCTTGTGCAGGAGCCTTCTGTGACTATACCCATTTCAAACAAGTATGCTGTTTTATAAAATGTAGGGGGTGATGGATTTTCAGGGGAACGTAGCATGAATAGCCAAGTTTCCGGTATTGAGACTGGCTGTAATGTAATGAGGGGTACGTCGGGTTCCAAAAGATCAATTGTGTTACAGGACTCTCTAGTCTAAGGTACAAATAGACGTTTCTGTGGCCAGCAGCAAAAAATTAGAATGGTGTGTTGCTTCCCCAGTGCCAGGATCAAGGATGTCTCAGAGAGGGTGCAGAATGTTCTCAAGGGGGAGAGGGGACAGCAAGAGGTCATTGTCCACATTGGAACAAATGACATAGGAAGGGAAAAGGTTGAGATTCTGAACGGAGATTACAGAGAGTTAGGCAGGAATTTAAAAAGGAGGTCCTCAAGCGTAGTAATATCTGGATTACTCCCAGTGCTGCAAGCTAGTGAGGGCAGGAATAGGAGAGTAGAGCAGATAAATGAATGGCTGAGGAGCTGGTGTATAGGAGAAGGATTCACATTTTTGGATCATTGGAATCTCTTTTGGGGTAGAAGTGACCTGTACAAGGAGGACGATTTGCACCTAAATTGAAAAGGAACTAATATACTGGCAGGGAGATTTGCTAGAGCTGTTCAGGAGAATTTAAACTAGTAAAGGGGGGGGGGGGGGGGGGAGAGACCCAGGGAGAAAGTGAGGAAAGAGATCAATCTGAGACGGGTACAGTTGAGAACAGAAGCAAGTCAAACAGTCAGGACAGGCAGGGACAAGGTAGGACTAATAAATTAAACTGCATTTATTCTAATGCAAGGGGCCTAACTGGGAAGGCAGATGAACTCAGGACATGGTTGGGAACATGGGACTGGGATATCATAGCAATTACAGAAACATGGCACAGGGATGGGCAGGACTGGCAGCTTAATATTCCTGGATATAAATGCTACAGGAAGGATAGAAAAGGACGCAAGAGAGGAGGGCAATTGGCATTTTTGATAAGGGATAGCATTACAGCTGTGCTGAGGGAGGATATTCCCGGAAAGTTCCAGGGAAGTTATTTGGGTGGAACTGAGAAATAAGAAAGGGATGATAACCTTATTGGGATTGTACGACAGACCCCCGAATAGTCAGAGGAAAAGTGAAGAACAAACTTGCAGGGAGATCTCAGCTATCTGTGAGAATAATAGGTTGGTTATGGTAGGGGATTTTAACTTTCCAAACATAGACTGGGACTGCCATAGTGTTAAGGGTTTAGATGGAGAGGAATTTGTTAAGTGCGTACAAGACAATTTTCTGATTCAGTATGTGGATGTACCTACAAGAGAAGGTGCAAAACTTGACCTACTCTTGGGAAATAAGGCAGGGCAGGTGACTGAGGTGTCAGTGGGGGAGCACTTTGGGGCCAGCGACCATAATTCTATTAGATTTTAAATAATGATTGAAAAGGATAGACCAGATCTAAAAATTGAAGTTCTCAATTGGAGAAAGGCCAATCTTGACGGTATTAGGCAAGAACTTTCAAAAGCTGATTGAGGGCAAATGTTCGCAGGTAAAGGGACGGCTGGAAAATGGGAAGCCTTCAGAAATGAGATAATGAGAATCCAGAGAAAGTATATTCCTGTCAGGGTGAAAGGGAAGGCTGGTAGGTATAGGGAATGCTGGATGACTAAAAAAATTGAGGGTTTGGTTAAGAAAAAGAAGGAAGCATATGTAAGGTTTAGACAGGATAGATCGAGTGAATCCTTAGAAGAGTATAAAGGAAGTAGGAGTATACTTAAGAGGGAAATCAGGAGGGCAAAAGGGGACATGAAATAGCTTTGGCAAATAGAATTAAGGAGAATCCGAAGGGTTTTTCCAAATACATTAAGGACAAAAGAATAACTCGGGAAAGAATAGGACCCCTCAAAGATCAGCAAGGCGGCCTTTGTGTGGAGCCGCAGAAAGTGGGAGAGGTACTAAACCTCAGTATTTGCATCAGTGTTTACTGTGGAAAAGGATATGGAAGATATAGAAAGTAGCGAAATAGATGGTGACACCTTGCAAAATGTCCATATTTCAGCGGAAGAAGTGCTGGATGTCTTGAAATGCATAAAGGTGGATAAATCCCCAGGACCTGATCAGGTGTACCCTAGAACTCTGTGGGAAGCTAGAGAAATGATTGCTGGGCCTCTTGCTGAGATATTTGTATCATCGATAGTCACAGGTGAGATACCAGAAGACTGGAGTTTGGCAAACGTGATGCCACTCTTTAAGAAGGGTAGTAAGGACAGGCCAGGGAACTATAGAATGGTGAGCCTGACATCGATGGTGGACAAGTTGTTGGAGGGAATCCTGAGGGACAGGATGTACATGTATTTGGAAGGCAAGGACTGATTCGGGATAGTCAACATGGCTTTGTGCGTGGGAAATCATGTCTCACAAACTTGACTGAGTTTTTTGAAGAAGTAACAAAGAGGATTGATGAGGGCAGAGTGGTAGATGTGATCTATATGGACTTCAGTAAGGTGTTCAACAAGGTTCTCCATGGAAGACTGGTTAGCAAAGTTATGTCTCACGGAATACAGGAAGAACTAGCCATTTGGATACAGAAATGGCTCAACGGTAGAAGACAGAGAGTGATGGTGGAGAGTTGCTTTTCCAGACTGGAGGCCTGTGACCAGTCTGGTTTTCAAGGTTGTTGCCAGGGTTGGAGGATGTGAGCTATAGGGAGAGGCTGTGCAGGCTGGGGCTGTTTTCCCTGGAGCATCAGAGGCTGAGGGGTGACCTTATAGAGGTTTACAAAATTATTATGGGCATGGATAGGATAAATAAACAAAGTATTTTCCCTGGGGTCGGGGAGTCCAGAATTAGAGGGCAGAGGTTTAGGGTGAGAGGGGAAAGATATAAAAGAGACCTAAGGGGCAACTTTTTCACGCAGAGGGTGGTACGTGTATGGAATGAGCTGCCAGAGGATGTGGTGGAGGCTGGTACAATTGCAACATTTAAGAGGCATTTGGATGGGTATATGAATAGGAAGGGTTTGGAGGGATATGGGCCGGGTGCTAGCAGGTGGGACCAGATTGGGTTGGGATATCTGGTCGGCATGGACGGGTTGGACCAAAGAGTCTGTTTCCATGCTGTACATCTCTATGACTCTAAATGATCAAGCTAACATTAATGCGGCTAAGAAAATGACATTTATTTAGTTTAAGTAGCTGAAAAATAACTCACCCTACATGTTGGGTGCAAATTGTTCAGCTATGATTCTGATCCTCTAACCAAACCAGACACTCAAGTTGTCTGCTATCGTGAAAACTATGGATGCATCCCTATCGCAATAGGCAGCACATACCTACAGTCACTGCTATTGTCGTTTCTTATCTGGCTACCACAGAAAAATCCTGCACTTTTTTTTTAAAGCAAGATGCTTAATTTTCACTGTTATCAGATCTTCTAAGTTTCTACTTTATCTCCATAGAGACGACAATGCACTGCCTTAGTATTATCCGAGGCTATCAAAGACAATTTGCAAAAAATGTCAATGACAGACTCATGATAATCGGCACAGAATCTCTCCTTGGATAGATCAAGTCAGTGAAACAGAATACTTGAAAAGGCAGAGTCAGCATGTTAATGCCAAACTGGGCTTAGTGAACGTATTGAGCGTGTCACTCTCCATTTCACTTTTCAGTTGAATTTGTATCCTGGAGCACAATATGCCACTTTCATCATGTTGTCCTGTAGAATTCACTTAAGATCACACCACATAAGTGTGCATAATTTGAAAATGTGTATAGAATTTCAGCCTGAACCTGATTCCGATGTATATCCATTATGTTTAGCGCTTATAGCTATTCTGAGCAGCATATTGTAGTTAAATGTTAAAAAACTTGACCCTGTTGTCTACTTAAAAGCTAAACTAGATCAAGGCATCTAATAAATGGGCATTAGTGAGATTTAAGGCAACCTACAATGAAAAGTTCAAATAACATGAAAATCAATCAACTTGAGTCGTGAGTTATATGAACACACTTGACTTTTGTCAATTCTTGTCTGATTGCCATGCTGTGAAACGTTTTGGATCCTTTTAATATATTTGGATGTTATATAAATGCAAGTTGTTAACAGTGTAATTAATCCTTCATTCAAATCTTTATTTCTATTAAAAGAGAGAAATAATTGAACTTTTAGCTCTTATCCCTTCTATTTTGCTGTCCTTCTACTTCTATACAACTCTCCTTCATCATCAGGGTCTGATTCTATGTCTCCTCTATCATTGATTGTCCTCTTCCTCTGAACTGATTTCCAAAATATACATTCAAAATGTCACCAAGGTTGCTTGCTTTCATCCTGTAATGTGATCTACAGTATGTCCAGCATGGTTAAAAACACAACTACAGTTTTGCTACCTTAACTTTAATTCCCTCAGTATTCACCTTGCCAACCTGTTAATCCTCACCCTAGACAAACTTCAAAGTCATTGACAAATCTGGTGCTTATCTTCACTCCCTTTCTAAGACATACAACAACTCCTGCTCTCATCAATCTTCATTATTTCCAATTTCCATCTTGATGCAGCACATATTCTGTATCTCTCCAATCATGATTCACTGTGTGGTTCCTTCCACTCAATTCAGTGGTGGAGATTTCACCTGCTCCATTCATGCATGCTGAATCTCTCTTCCCCATACCATATAGCTCATCACTTCTGCCCGATCCTTCAACCATCCGTGGGCAGCATGGTGGCACAGTGGTTAGCACTGCTG